>NC_061087.1:86103402-86125902 GCF_015104395.2 Macrobrachium nipponense
AAAAAATACACGAAAGCGTGTCCCGATACCACCCCCCCCCCCCCCCAAAAAACCGGTTTTTTTTTTTTACCCCCCCCCCAAACATTATTTATATATACATATATATATAGATATCTATATATATATATAGATATATATATAGATATATATATATAATATATATCTTATTAAATATATGTATTATATATAAAATAACACACATATATATATATAGTATAATATATATATATATCAGATATATATATTAGAACATATAAAATATAAATAAATTCCCATTAAACATGAAGCAGGTTAAAACTCCCACTTCTTAATGTACCGCAGCATGACGGGAATTTGTAAAGCGTGAATGACAATTCAAAAATAAAAGAAAACGAGAACAAAATGTTTCAACGTGTTATTCACTTGTAAATAACCATGAAAAATACTTTTTCGCTCTTTCGCTCGTTCCTGGGTCCTACGATTTGCTAGTAAGTGTAACTGTATACTAGTCGCCATGAAAATCAAATTTGACTTTTACGTTCGGTTTTAGGATCATTCTCCTTACGATCGGAACTTTTGTTCTTTTTCATTCTATAAAAGAATATATATATATATATATATATATATATATATATATATATATATTATATATATATATATATATATATTAAGACTTTGACATTCTTTTTTAGGGTCATTTCCTTTACAAACGGAACTTAGTGGTTCTTTTTCCTTCTGTAAAAGAAAGATTATATGTATGTATATGTATATATATATGTATATATATATATATATATATATATATATATATATATATATATATATATATATATATATTTCTAATCCAATAAATATGTTTGACCTAAGGAAGTACGAAGAGTGATTATTGGTGGAGAGTTTTTCGGAGTCTTTACAACCAATGTAATGTTTTACAGCTGTTTAAATATACAAAACATATAGAAGATACGAGTTACCTTCGGAGATATTATGACTAATATCTTCATAATCCAAAAGCTAAACATTTTCTTGGTGATTCAAAGGTATGTTTAAAAAATTTCCATGGAATCTACGATGAATATCTAAATAACCACAAGCAAGTGATTTTTTACTTTACTAATAAAGATAATGATTTATCAGACATACTATAAAATTTTGAAACCATTTAAATACAATCATTTTTACAGGGTATGAACTAAGTGGCTCTTGAGATTGCGTGAACACAAATGGCGAATGGCCTGGGGACAGTTTACTCACATATGAAAAAATGAATATCTGAAATTCTAATTTTAATAATAATTTTTCCATAACAACCATAAAAATATTTAATGAATTTAAAAGAAATATCACCCAAAAACAAGAGAGAAACATGAAAAATGTATACACATATATTAACAAATTACCGTGAAATAAGGAGTTAATATTAACTAAAGGAAAATGTACTAATACAATTGAGTAAATATCAACAAAACGTCATGGATTAAGATGAATTATTACGCATAACACAAACAAGAAAAGGAAATACATAAAGGAAAACGCACATTAACAACAAACCGTGAAATAAGAAGAGGTAATATTACCTAAAGCAAAGAGAGGATAAAGCAATAAAAATAATGAGCAAACATCAACAAGATGTCATGAATTAAGATGAATGATTACACACAGCACAAACAGGAAAAGAAGATAAAAACGAACGCACATATCAGCTGCTGCGGAGGAGCGCGCCGCGTAAAAACTCATCTTCCAAAACGAGTGTGTGTGTGCTACGGATGTTGTTTAGTTACCGGTGGGGAGCGATAGGCTCAATAGATGGCGCTTGAAGCTTCAATCCCAGTCATGCACAACATGGTATTCTCTCTCTCTCTCTCTCTCTCTCTCTCTCTCTCTCTCTCTCTCTCCTTCGTTCTTTCCTTTTTAAAGTCGCTCCTCGCACCGAGACCGGTAGATTGATTGCATGATACCTAAAAACGAAAAAAAAAGTAAACAAAATGTGGAATTTATTCTCGAGCATACGAAAACCGCCGTCCTTCACAAGAGGATGCTTACGAAATGCATTCTTCAATCTGCCATGCAGTCCTGCTATGTACAGGGAGTTTAGGCGTTGTTCCGGCGCTCGGGAAACGTATACGTCCACACACCATCGAATTGGACGCAGCCCGGCTCTTTTTCGTTTGTGCTAATCTTGCGGATGGTAATGATCAATAATGCTCTGCTCGTCTTGGCCACAAATCGCTGTAGGAGTTTGAATGGCTAGAGTTCTTATCGTATATATAGAACGTGTATGCACATGAAATAGCTAGATGTACAGATCTATAGGTAACGAGAGAGAGAGAGAGAGAGAGAGAGAGAGAGAGAGAGAGAGAGAGAGAGAGATTATTATAATTTACCCAATACGCACATGAAATTATATATATAATATATATATATATATATATATATATATATATATATATATATAATATATATATATATATATATATATATATATATATATATATATATACTATATATATATACACACACACAATGGTGCCAAACAACAAGGGCATACAAAGTTACATACATGTGCATACCTCCGAATGCGGTGAATTTCCGCCTAAAGAACGAGAAAAGCAATCATATTCAGGAACAAGCAATTTTTGCCTTAACCTGTCGTAATTTTATTAGCGTACTTTTGCTGTTCGTGCTATTTTTCTAAGCTCCGTCGCCAACTCTTAAAAATACATATTCATTCATTCTCTGGTCCTGAATGCATTTGTTAGCAGTAAATATACATCTCATCCCATGTCTACTGCATATCTTTGAATGTATATAGAGGTAAGCATACTCTATGTATGCATGAGCATCTGCGTAGTAAATGTGGCGTACGGAGAATGGAAAGGTCAGAAAATAATGTGGAGGTATGTAGACGCAGTGTACCGAGGATGATGCATGTGAAAGGATAGATCACATTCTTGGATATATGGAAAATATAACGCAAGGAATACTGGTACATAGCAAAGGCAGAATAAGGGTGGGAATGAGTTATTGGAAAGGATGGCCGACAGAGCGTGCCAGATTTTGTAAGAGGGTTCGATGTGCTGCCAATGAACCTACTGCGCCGGCGCATGAAAAGGCAAATGAGGGGATGCTTTCGACAAAGGTGTTCATCCACGATTCAGCAGCGGAACTGCGAATGTGGCAGTAACCGTTGTAATGTTTTCTATGAAACCACCCGTAGTCTTCCTACACACACACACACACACACACACACACACACATATATATACTATATATATATATTATATATTTAACTATAGATATATATAGATAAATATACCACACACACACACACACACACACACACACACACACACACACACACATATATATATATATATATATATATATATATATATTATATACTATATATACATACATATACGTATATACTATATTCCTTCCAGATAAAGTGAATACCTACAAGAAAACGCTCGGGACCTTTTAAAGACAGACAAGGAAATCTGGAGGGAAAACGATGATATACAAAGTTATCCCAGAGGTCTTGAAGGAAGCCAAACTGTGTTTGAAGAGATTCAGCCATGGACATTGAAAGGAACCCAAGGTCAGCCAAAAGGCGGACGGGACATTTAACGGACAAATCTGTCTGCTCCAAACCAGACAAGTCTGGAATTTTCATGGAATTTCTGTCTTGAGGGTTTTTTTTTCGCTACTGAACTTTGCGTCTGTTATTTCAAGTTTTTGTTTGAAAAAAACGGAGAAAATAAATAGTTACAAATTTCTGTTAGACAATCCTTCTGCCATGGCGAAAATGACATCTGATAACTTACGAAATTCGATCGCGGCACTGTGAATTTTCCATTGGTGATTCTTTTTTTTTTTTTTTTTTAATTCTAATGTTTTCTCCTAGAGAGCATAGAAATCATAGATATCCATGATAATTACAGTTTATACTAATCGTTACAACAGTGAGACCACCTCGAAAAAATTAAAAAGTGGAAGGAACGTTTCAATCTTCACACGGTATTTGTGTATGTACACAGACAAAAACACACACACACATATACATATACACACACACACACATCATATATATTATATATATATATATATATACTATATAACTCATATATATATATATATATTAGTGTGCGAGTATGTATGAATGAATGTATATATATATATATATATATATATATATATATATATATATATATATATATATATATATATATTTATAATGTATTAACACGTGCGTGTTAGTACGTCTGTACACATAATATCAGTGACTACATACCTTATTCACGTTAAAACTTCTTAGTCCAAAAATATTCCTCTTGTTATATACTCGAATTATTTTCATCGCTCGACGAATCTGCAAAACGAGCGAGAAGACTTAATACAGTATATCGCATAACAAGAACTGTAAAAATTATAGGTTTTTATTTACTAATACAAATGTTCTGTAAATATGTACATAGTCTATAAATATGTACATAGAAAAAATCTGTCAAAAGACAGCTAGCACTGAAAAATAAATAAAAATGATGTTCTCAATACTTCAAACGTTTTGTATTGTACAAAGGTACATTAAAAACTGCAAGCAGAATCCTAAAAGAAATCTGTAGTAAGTTAGTAAGTTTAATTTAAAATTGCAACGAGATACAAACTGTAATATAGTTAAAACAATGTACGTCGTTATGTATGAAAATGAGTTTTGTTGAAATAAATCGTGATAAAAGTGGTATGCTTCCTTTTGCAAAAAATGCTTATAAAGGTAAAGCATTTGACAATAATTTACTAAAAGTTACGGTTACTGCCGCATAATTTGTTATATCAAGTCGTTCTCTTCATTTTAAATAGATTTGGTTAACAATACACCTTTTTACAAATAGTCGTTACCTATATAAATATATATATATATATATATATATATATATATATATATATATATATATATATATGTAATGAATACCTATAAAAAGGAGCATTGTTAACCAGTTCTATCTAAAAGGATAAGAACGACTTGATATAACAAATTTTGCGGTATATATATATGTATATATATATATATATATATAATATATATATATATATATAACTATATAGATATAGATATAGTATAGATAGCTATAAGATATATAGATATAGATCTAGATATGTAGATAGATAGATAGGATCGATGATAGATAGTAGATATGTATAGTATAGATATGATATAGATAGATAGATAGATAGATAGATAGATAGATAGATATAGAATAGATATAGATATCGATATAGTAAGATATAGATATAGTTATAATATAGATTAGATATAGGATAGATATAGATATTATATATATACATATATATATATATATATATATACACTATATATATATAATTTATAGTATGTTATGAAGTAATTCTTACATTTTCTACAACACAAGTATTCTTATAACTTTGCGTAGGAGAACACAAGAAAAACTTTTTCTAAGGCAAAATGTTTTATTATAATGAATGTTTTATTATAATAAATCTCTCTAGAAAGATATATATGAAAACATACTGGATTATAGCATTATGATTTCATACATAAAGAATATTCTTAAATTGCAACCAAGAAAACATTTTAGAAGCAGACCCTTGAAAATGAGAAATAAAGACGATACAATATATATATATATATATATATATATATATATATATATATATATATATATATATATATATATATATATATAAGGCGTGATCTGACCCCCAGCTTTCTTGGGAAGTGTGCAAGATTTTCCCCTCGAGCATAAGTAGTAAATTAAAACGTGCTAAAATCTACGGTCAAATGGAGCCTTGTTTACCAACGAAAATTAAAATAAATACGCTATATATTATATTTTTTGTACTGTTTAACATGCACATGATTTAATTATCACATTTTTATTCTAATAAATAAATCATAAATATCCTATCCTAAAATCCCTGTATCTTTAATTCAACGAGAAACACCCTTTTCAGACCTTTTTAGGCTCTTGCATAGAGCTTTCTTCCCCACCCCCACACCCCACAATCCCCACCAACAACGACAAAGTAATTTGTAGGCTTATTCCCCGAGTAAGCGATAAGCAGTTTTCCATTAAGGTGTGGCCCCCTAACAAAATGCAATAGATTCTGCCATATTCATACTAATGTAAGTGACCCTCACCCTTGTGTAGAAAGTCGCAGAGGTTGTCTAACAGCGGTATAATTATCTTCAACATGTATGTGGCTCCAAAAACCATCTACAGACCAATTTAACCATCAAAGAATAATCCTCACTGTACCATGAGAAAAAACTTTTTTCCCTGCAGTCATTCAAGTGTCATTTCAGAGATATGTTACTAATGGTGTAGACAAATTCTGCGATTTCTAACATTTACAATTTATCACAAATTTTCAGGCACAGAATTGACAGGCCTACCATCTAATGTTTAAGCAAAACCATAGGGCATTTATTCGAAATCTAACAAACCTCTACTTCGTAAGCATTTTAATATCAATGGTAATATGTTTTCATTTCCAAATACTCTAAATTATGCAATAGAAAAAAATGTGAAGCTTCCCAGCAGCATTTATAAGATTTCCAGCAGGGATTTCAACTGCTCCTGTAATGGATAATGGGCAAGCAATCTGGTTAAGGACGTGGAAGTAGTACAAAACAACGAAAATGTATTGTGAGAACAGACAATTGTCGAATGCAATAATCTTCCTTATGAATTATTTCAGTCCTTGGATTAATTGGGATGTGGCTAAGGTTGTTTCTTGTTGTAACACTATAACTCAAAATAGTATCTACTAAGATTCTCAACTAAGTTATTATAATTACTTATGATCTGCTAAGATCGTCTTTACCTCTTATATTGTCTTCAACACACGCACATACACGCATACACACACACACACACACACACACACACACACATATATATATATATATATATATATATATATATATATATATATATATATATATATATATATATATATATAATTGCTTTATATAATTCATTATACACACACACACACACACACACACACACATATATATATATATATATATATATATATATATATATATATATATATATATATATATGTGTGTGTGTGTGTGTATGTATATATATAGATATATAAAGACATATATTATATATATATATATATATATATATATATATATATATATATATATATATATAGCATTAATTCGTTTCCTGTAACAGGGGTTGGCTGGCAAAGAAGAGAAAGGACGATGATCACTGCCATTGTTGAATCTTCCATGGAACCCCCTCGCAGAGTCTAGCTTCCACATCACAAACTGCTTCATGAATCTATACGGAAAACTCAGAAGTGGCGCGTCGAAACTTTTAGACTTACTACGTTATTCATTTGTAGCATGAGTCTGTTCCTTTCCCATACTTCCATCATACCTTTCCATGGCTTCTTCTCCTCCTTCTTCTAAACACTTCATTGTTGGCTCACATCCAATCCATCTCAAAACACACATAGGGTCAACCATTAGACACTCCATAATATCTCTCACTCTATCACGGAAAAGAATTTATCGACACAGCTTTCACATCTTTTCTTTCACTTACATTGAACAACAGCACCTCACTTCCACAGAGGAGAGTAGGTTCAACAATCCCTTCATATATTCAGCTCTTGGTTGACACAGACACTCCCAAGTTTCTTCCCAATCTTGTACGCACCTCCTGCTACCTGTTTTGCTCTACAGCCTCGGTGACTTACTACTACCTCTCACCCTACTTATGATATTTACTCCAAAATACTCAGAAGAATTTACTACTTATATTCCTCAGCCGTCCGTAATAACATTCGCTGTTCCATCTTCACGTTCCCAATTTATCCTTTATAATTCTACTCTTAATTTTCTTTTCCTGCAAACAACTTTAAACTTTCGCTTTTCTCTACACTCTCTCTTCTCTACTGTACTATCACGCACTTAACACCTCCATTTACTGTCCTTCCTCTGATTTCACGTATCGCTTAATCCATGCAAGTATTAACAGCCACGGAGGCATAACATAGCCTTGTCGCAGCACCAATATTATACCAAACCAATTAGAGCTTCGTTTTCACCATAAAAAAAATTTATAGCTTTCAATAATTCACCCCTAATATAACACATCGGTAACACATCGTCTTCATAAGTTCCATTTTATGCATTTTCTAGGACCAAGTATACCACACACTTCATTTCCTTTACTTTCCCATTTTCTAGGACCAAGTATGCCACACACTTCATTTCCTTTACTTTCCCATTTTCTAGGACCAAGTATGCCACACACTTCATTTCCTTTACTTTCCCATTTTCTAGGACCAAGTATGCCACACACTTCATTTCCTTTACTTTCAAAAAGTTTTATAACAAAACACTTGATCAGCCCTTACACACTCTAAAATCAACACTGTTCTTCCCTTTTCAAGTGTTCTGTCATCTGCCCTACCATCTCAATCAAAACCCTAACATACAAAATCCTCAACACTAACTTCAACATTTCTTTTAAACATGAACTTGAACAACTCAACGGATGTTTCTTACCTCATCTGCAAGGGTTATGAAAATGGAAAACTTTTTCAAAATGATGAACAGCCCTCTTTGTTTTTTAGAGTAAAATACGAGTAGAGACGGATGATTCTATAAAATATTAGTTATGAAAAAGTGAACTTGAGAGCCTTGTTCTAACCACCAACTTTATATTTTAAAAGTTGTTCATCATTCTGCCTTTCATGTCATCTTCATCAATAATCCTGGACGCATTATGATATGCTTGCACGTCTATAATTACAAACTATTTTTTTTATTAATGCAATGGTCAATATAACTGACAACTCGATAACTTTGTTTAGCCATGGGCCAAAGAAAAAAAAAGACGGAAAATGAGTGATCTTAACAATATTAGTTTTAATGATCTTTCATACATCAAAATATTTCTTATGAGTTTAACCTCTTAATGGCTTCAAGTTCCTGATATTTCAAACCTTTGTTATACAATTGACTTTACATGATTAAGGCTCTTATTCCGAAAAATACTTCAAAATTTTCGAACTGCTATTCTGAAGAATGTCAAAGATTCAGCCTGTCTATTCTCCAGCAGATTCTGCGCAATCACGATTTCTATTTTGCAGCAGATTCTGCACAATCAAGATTGCTACTCTCCAAAATTCAAACTTCTGTAACAGATTCTGGATGATTCACACTTATATAGGATTCTCCTTATGATTCAGACTCGTTTTTACAACAGAATTGTCGTTGTAAAACTTCTATCCAAAGAAACATTCTTAACTAGTCAATTGTTTTACAACAAATTTGTTACAATTCAAGTTTCCTTTTACCAACCGAATCTCCAACTTACAAAATTTCGTTCAATACCACACTGCAAGTTATTCCAATTTTGCGGTCAGTAGTAGATTTTACATACGTCAAACTTCTGTTACAACCTGTTCCCCCATAATCCAAACTTCTTTTCCCGGCAGATACTCCATGATCCAAACTTTCACTCCCAAGCAGATTATCCATAAGCCTAACTTGCATTCTGCAGACATTCTCTATAATTCAACCGTTTGTTCTGCAGCACACTTTTCTTTAAGCTAAACTTAGTATATTCTTTAATAATCTTACTATAATGGGCGTTATGTCTGTCCGAGCGTCTGTCATTCAATCACGGCCAAACGGCTGGTCCGATAGGCATGAAACTTGGCAGGGTTATAGTGGGGACACCCATAAGATGGTTTGTAATGGGGTTTCATCCTACCCTCCCCCCAACCCCCCGCCCACCCCCTGAATGGGCGTTATGTCTCCGGGGTGGGAAACCGTAACCGAAAAATCAAGCAAAACACCAGCCTGCATAGCAACCGTCGAAGCGACTCCTGGCGTTAAAACGGACAATCTTACTATAATGGGCGTTATGTCTGTCTGTCTGTAAGCTAACAAAAAACAATAGTGGCAGGGATCATTGGCCATGGAGCAAGGGGGACCACTAAACAGTTTGGAGACATCGTTCTCTCTGCCACTGACCATGGAGCAAGGCGAACCGCTGAACAGTTTGGAGACATTGTTAAAAAAGTGGCAGAGAAGCATAGCTGAACAGACGGACGGACGCAATGACCATGGAGCAAGGAGGATGTAACTTTTTGTGAAGGTCAGTTTTCTTTATATAAATCATCTATCACACGAGTCACATGAGTTTCGTATGCCAAGTTTCATGCCCATCGGACCAGCCGTTTGGCCGTGATTGAATGACAGACGGACGGACAGACATAACGCCCATTATAGTAAGATGAGATTGAAGTAAATTGTTTGTCATCGATCTTTTCTCTGTCTTAGTGGTGGTGTTTATCACGAGCAAAGAGCCACCAACATACAATACATGCATGCATACAAAAGCAACAAAAACCTACTTTGAATGTTTAATACGTTATGAAGAGCAAGGTAAAATATACAATGATCATCCGGGCGAAGGGTTACAAGGAAACATTAACTAAATTGAAAGTCTTATTGATTTCTGTATCTCCCGTTACGTCCTTCAAATGCACACTATAATCTTTAGAAGCTTCAACCCTAAGTCAATAGCCCCTGTGAGCTTGTTCCATGTGAATAGGGTTCATCTGATAATGATAATAATAATAATGATAACAATACCCTAAAGCGATTACGCCTAGTGCTATATGTTTTAATTCTAAGACAATTTTTAAAAGGTCTTTTTACAGTTAAAAGTTATATTCACACATGTGCGCACATAAAAATAAATACAAAACTCATATGTATATGTATAAATACTCACAAATTTCTTATGTAGTATTAGATAAAGTATTTTTTGGTCTCCCTTGCACTTTCTCCTGTCATTCACTGTGCAAAATTCACTCTCTCTCTCTCTCTCTCTCTCTCTCTCTCTCTCTCTCTCTCTCTCTCTCTCTCTCTCTCACAAATTCAAAATTTTCTTTCCACTTGCATAATCTCAGTTTTCTTCACATCCGTCACAATACATACTTGACTTGGTAACTTAGAAATACTAAATGCATTGAAGGTTGCTTTGGATACGTTTTGCTAAGGTATTCTGTCTTTTTTTATTATCATCTCTTATTCACAAACACCAAAATAATTCGTGATAAACCAGGAATGAATATATATATATACATATATATATATATAATATATATATATATAAACAAATAGTATATGCATGTATATATATATATATATATATATATATATAATATATATATATATATATATATATATATGCACACCTTTACTCCTTGCAGGGAATGGATCCATTGTTAACCAATAAGCCGATTTGTTATCTCATTCGTAACACTTAAAAGATGACATTTTTCTGTCAAGCTAGGAGAAAAATTAATTACCTCGTATCAAGTATTTAATTGGAATATTACTTCATTATTCGAATTTAATCTAATTTCAGTAGCCCTGGTTCTGATTATTTTCTGAAATTTATATGATAAATATACATAGACGGCAATAAACAGACAATGTTCGGATGAAGACCGAACTGACATTGGAAATGACTCCTAATATCCGAATAATTAAAAAAAAGAAATATTTTGTCTTTGATATAATTCCTTTATTACCAGTAAAGCATATATATATATATATATATATATATATATATATATATATATATATATATTATAGATATATATATATATATATAAAATTCATAATAAATAAATATATAAGTGTATATATACATATGCACTCATATATATATATATATATATATATATATATATATATATATATATATATATATTTTTACACACACATATAAAATATATATATAAATAGTATATATCATGTATATTTAAAGTATACAAATCAAAGTTTTGTTCACTCAAATTTCTACTTCATCGGAAACAATTTTGAATTTTTTTTTAACTTCTCGTGTCACAGATCAAAGCACTTATTTAAAAATGCGGTATTTTACCATGCTACTTCTGAGATTAAAGTTCACAAGAAATAACCTATATTCTCTTCTGTCTTCTGCATAAAATAACATGACATATTTCTTATTCAATAAAAAACGACTTTTATGAGCCTGCTGTTTTATGAGTAGCATATAAAAAGATTTGTTGGCATATGCGGTATTATACAGCTCAAACTCACTTCTAAAATCTACTTCAACAGAAATCACACAATTTTGTTGAACTGAATTACAATTACACGGAAACGCATTTTTGCCCTAAGCAACGATGAACACAACGCCTTTTGTGAGCAAATTTTGACATGAGCTTTTTAAGGGGTCCACTTTTCCATGTGATTGAAATAAATGCTCCATTATGCTCGACCATTTCTCCCGGTGACTTTGCTGCAAAACAACTCTTTTTATTTTGCCATTTTAACATTAACAGTCCCATTTTTGCAAAATGCAATAGGCTACTCTGAAAATCAAAACATCGTTTAAGTTCAAAAATAATTTTTTGGAGATATCAAAGGTCTCTGGGGTGGGTTGGGGCGGGGTGGGGTGAGGGTGGGGAAGGGTGGGATGGGATGCCAAAGAAATTCCATGTTTCTTTTTTGCTTTTTGTGACTGCTACAGTAGTTCTCAAGTTATTGTTCTTACTATTTATGAATATTTTCACATCACCTCAGCCTGGACATATTTCTGATCAACATTTCTTTCATTAACATTATCATTATTATAGTAATGACAGTAGTAGTATAAGGGGTAGTGCTGTTGATATTACTTGTTTTGTTTACAGTAGCATAAACAGTAATAAGAATAGCAGCAACTATTACCAGTACTGTATCTTATTAAGTGAGTTATTCGAGCAAGTATCCGCTAAAGCTTTTATTATATGCAAGATAAAAGCAATGAACACATTTCTATCATCTGGTTAAGCATGCCTGGATGAGAATTCTATAACATCTGCTGTCACTTGCCACAGGTTCGTCGGAGCAGCTACGTAAAGTCGACTTGGGCTTCCCCTAAAGAGAATACGGATCGCTTTCATTCGATTTGATCACTCTCACTTATTCTGTTGATTTTTAGGCAACGTAAGGAACAATTCCCATTTTTAATATAACGCTAAGGTTTGTTGTAAGTCTCAGTAAAATGTGGTATTATGCAAGACAGGGGCGTTTGAACCCTAAGTCAGGCCCTTCTCTTTTATCTGGGTCTGATCCCGAAAGGCGTAGCTATTCACACAGAAGTACACGTGGTTTTAAAAATTTGAATATGTCTTGAAACGAAAACCTTAACATATCCATCAAAACGTGCTCATATTCAGCTCGAAAATTCAAATCCTAATGGACGCCCAGTAACTCTTAATAAAACGCATTTCTGATAAACTTTTCAGGACCTGTCAAGAACCACCAAGAACAAGTTAAATATCAAGATTCGTCGTTAAAAAATTTGTTCCAACTGACCTTTACCATGATTCTAATTAACACTGTTTAACTGATGGAAAGATGACCTTGGCTATAGGAGCCTAATGCCACCATTTGCATCTAAAACACTGGTTAATAATAATAATGATGATGATGATAATAATAATAATAATAATAATAATAATAATAATAATAATAATAATAATAATAATAATAATAATAATAATAATAATAATAATAATAATAATAATAATAATAATAATAACAATAACATATGACAGATGAGAAACAAGGATTAAGTCAATATTTTAATAACTTGTTCAGAATAATAAGTGGCCCCTTTATGAACCTAAAATTTTGAAAGTTTTTTAATTACTGTTCAGACGGATAACATCTAATTATTATTATTATAATGTCAATGGATGTGAAGAAAGCAAAATCAACTTCAACAGTTTGATAAAACATTTAACTAGCTCTTAATGTCGTCTGAGAAAAATGACTGACTTTATCCTTTTGAACAGCAGCTTGCTATAAGTTATTGTATCGGAAGCATCGCCAAACAAAAACGAACATGACATTATCATTAGCTTTCAGTATCTAAAGTGATCATCTACGATGAGGCAAACTGATCCACTGAGTGATGAATATTCTGAGTGACTTCGTATAATGACAGATATGAAGAAACACCGTAACACAGCTAGGCGTGCAAAGGACTTCTACGAGACGTCTTGGCAACATACCCAATGATGTTACATTGAATCTTTAAATGTTTCTCGATAGAAGGTCAAAGTTAATTCTATCACCCGATTATTCACGCGAAATTACCTTAAAAAATGATCAAATTCTTATTTTCTCAACCCAGAGGGAAAAGGATAATACCATAAACGTCTAGGAAGTTACTTGTCTGCCATGAGACTCCTAAGCCCGTAAAACTTGGCAAGTGACAATCTAAAAAAACTTATTGCGTTTCTTTGAAAACTCCACGTTCTTGTAAAAAGGTCGGATAGTATTCTTGGAAAGTACACATGATCGCAATTACAAGTAAAATGAAAACTGACTTGCTTATTCACTCTTTTTGCTTCAGAGCTGCACTGCAATGCATTTCCTTAAAACAGGAATACTTCTTGATATGCTATCTCTGTCTAGAAATTTCATGCCCAATATGCAACCCAAGAACTTGTGATTTAATATCCTATAAAAGAGGGCAACACGCAATACTTAAAATATACCTACGAGCTATTTTATCTGTTAAATTCTCGTCGTATATAACTGAAAAAATTTATGCCTAATGTACAGCAATAATGAAACTGGTTCAATATACATCTGTGTGTGTGCGTGTGTGGTCGCGTGCATGTGCATAAATAAATAAATAATTTATATATATAATTATATATATGCATATATAAAACTCAGACACATTAAAGCATGACGTCACCAAATCCAATTTACGTGCGGGCTTACTACACCTCAATAGTAACAAGTACTCAGGAATGGCGACCCATTCCCCGCCCCCCCCCCCCTCCCCAACTCGAACAAATAAATCCCCAGACGTAAGGCACTGCTGCTAAAAAAGAACGGAAATAAAAAGGACAATGAAAAAAGAAAAGCGAGAGAGAGAGAGAGAGGAGAGAGAGAGAGAGAGAGAGAGAGAGCTGTGGTTCCTACTCATCATGATGATGACTTAATCTCATTAGCCGGAAGCGTCGGGTTGTAGTGGCAGAGAGTCGTTCCCTCGGGGCCTCGCAACGCTTGGATAAAAGAATGAGGCTCCGCAACGACCCTCCTCCTCGCCTTTGCCGGCGTTTACCAAAACGCTGATCATAATTCTGCTTAGTGCAAATTATAACGCGCTCGTGATCCGGATCCGCGTCCGGGGCCCGCCCGACGCGTTCCAAACGTGTTCCGCTTTTACCCAGCCGTATTCTACATTTTCATTCCTTTTTTTTTTATTATTCCATCAAGTAGCAAACTGGATTCCCTAGTTTTTAGTGCAGTGCTATCATTTCGAAAACAACTTTCGCTATATATTATTACACCAGAATGAAACAATTTCCTTCAGTTTGTTTTGGTGTCAATCTACATATTCCAAGGTCACTGTCGAAGACGTTTAACTTTTATTCATGAAGATAAACGCATTTCCGTAGGTTTGCATTCTTCTTTGCTCTGCACGATTAATTCAAAATTCACCGGCTCATTTTTTTTATTTACTCTATGGGATCAAACCCATTTAAGAGTTATTTTTTAGCATGACTTAAGAAATAAAAGCGTATTTTTGACCATTAAAAGTTTTCCGTTATAAAAAGAGTAAGCAATTTATTTTTCACTCCGTTTCCTCGGTAAAACCACCGTCCGCTTTCGGTAAAATTTTCCTTTTGGTCTAAAATTATGGAAACTAGAACCACTTTAAGAAATAATTTTTATCCTTCCTTACTCTAGGGATTAAAAAAAAAAAAGAAAAACGTCTCTGAACCCCCAATCAAAAAAAAAATTTTTTTGTTGTCGTTACTTCACAGGCAAGATAGCCATTGAAGTCTGTTCTCTTCGTTATCATAATAAAAGAAAATGTGTTTTGAAAATTAGGATTACCAAACACTGATACGTGATACATAACTGTTCACATGTATATATATATAATATATATTATATAGATATATATATACATATATATATATACATATGGATACATGTTTCTACGTTCCATTATGTGTGAATGCATTCAACTCCATTCTCACATATAACCGGTAACATTCACAACCTATATATATATATAATGTATATATATGTGTGTGTGAGTGTGTGCGCGCCCGCGCGCGTGTGCATGCATGCTTGTATGTGCACATATATTTATATATGTGTTGGTAGATGTAGGTGTGTGTTAATGTATGAACATTAGGAAAGGCATTCATATTCAAAATGTATAAACATATACAAGTAGTCAGCAAAGACACTAAATCTATGTTGCTAGCTATCAACATTTTCACTAGATTCCTTAGCTTTCTTAACTGAAGGTTCGTAAAAGATTAGGGAAACCCATGAATTACCTCTCGAAAAGAATCATTATAATGATCAAAATGTTACAAAGTCTCTAACATCTTATACAAGGCTCGCTCTCTTTCCTCCTCCTCCTCCTCCTCCTATCTCTCTCTCTCTCTCTCTCTCTCTCTCTCTGTCTCTCTCTCTCTCTCTAGATAAAACCATGTGCCATCGCTCAACTGTGAGTTTGGCACCCGAGTTTTCCTGCCAGCTGATTGGTCGAGGCCACTGATTTGGCCCGAGACGCACTTCATCAATATAGACCTCGTCCGGCTAAGGTGGTTGAGCATCAGAACCTTTCTTTCTGGATGTTTTCTACCTGCCTCTGTTTAGACATCGATAGTTACCAGTTTTTTTTTGTTTTTTTTTTAAGGAAGTCTGCCAAAAATGCGCTGATTCACTGTAAAGAATGACTGAGGAATGTTACGGTGCATCTGGCATGGTCATACTCACGGGAGGCAACGCACTCTGCTCAAAATATGGAAGATGCTGTCAAGGAGTTTTAGGCGTCCCGTCGCTCTCTCGGAGGATAGGTCGAAAACATGAAGGGTAATTTTCAGGGGAGACTAATGAATGAATCCGAAGACAACTTCAAGTGGTTGGTGATGGAAGCACCGTTATAATAGAACCATTACCACCAACAATCCATGGGGTTATCAATGTGGCAAATAAAAATGTATTAGTACGGTAATGAGAAAATGAATATTAAATTATTATTGCTGGATTAAAAATAAAATCGGAGTATCTGCAGACGCATATAATGACCCATCGAAGTCACGAGATTACGAGACACTTCCAAAGAATGAAAAGTACTTAATCGTATATCAGAGGAACATAAAAACCTCATTATAATATGGTCAAACTGAACATGACAGTCAGTCAATAAAGTTATAGTTAATGCAAAACAATTACATACAGGCATGTCTCGTTTTAACTAATGTCGTCTGCTGCCCCGAGGTTACAATTGTTGAATTTCGAATTCTTTCAAAATGAGAGAGAGAGAGAGAGAGAGAGAGAGAGAGAGAGAGATTTGCTAATACCTCATTTTAACCGGACTGCGGCAACAACTTGTGGTTATTTTTATAATAGAGAGAGAGAGAGAGAGAGAGAGAGAGAGAGAGAGAGAGAGCTTAATTGCCAGCTGCTGCTGCACTCATTTCAACCAGTCTAAACCATCACACTGTTGTAATACAACCTTGAAGTTAACATTTATATTGAGAGAGAGAGAGAGAGAGAGAGAGAGAGAGAGCCCACATCTCATTTCAGCCGATGACGACTATGAACCTATTATGAAACCGTACAAAGTTAAATTTTCAATTTTATTATAATGAGAGAGAGAGAGAGAGAGAGAGAGAGAGAGAGAGAGAGACTCAGTCGACCGCCAATCACGACAACAGCTGATCTCCGGGAATCCGTTCGCAAATTCATCTGATTGGGTCCATAATGAACAACAATGATTTGCGCTATATTGGCCGAATGTCATTGGGACTCATAATCACATAGTCGCCACATGGCTGTTTGATATTTTGGCGGGGGATTAACTCATTGTGTAATTGAGGCCCGTGGGTGGTGGTGGGAGGTGGGCGGGTTGGGTGGGTGGGGGAAGGGGGGGGGGGGTCGAATATGGTTTCACTTCCAAATTTAATGATATGTTGAAACGCTTGCTTCCGCGCCTCAATCTCGATTCCAATAAAAGGTTCGTTCGGGTTTGGAATTTGTGCGCGCAGACGGACGTACAAGCGCGCAGGCACGTAAAAATAAGCAGTATCCCACACACACTCACGCACGCACGTGCACCATGCACATTGCAAAAAGAAAATGCGAAAGGCCTCTTCGCCTCTCTCCCAGCGAAAAGTCTATATCTCAAAGTCTGGACGGGATGGAAACGGATAAACAAATCCATATGAAAATGGGAGTAAGGGACGGACCCCCTTAAAAACGGGGCATGCGGCAACGCAAAAAAAAGGAAGAAAAAAAGGGAAGCATTAGGCAACCATGCAAAACCAAACGGAAAAAAAAGGAAACATTGGGGATATATTTTCGTTTTTAAACCCGGTGTCTCTTTCCTCCATTACATTTATGTGTAGAACTCGCGTCGCCAGATACCCACCCTCGTGTGATTGGATTTCTCTTAATTAAACAGCAGTTTCAAAACAATTTGCATCAATACAGTGGGGGCAAAAATCTGCTACCCTGTGGATATCCCCCTGTATATGAATATAGAACATTGCGAATAATTGTTTATTGCATTTATTGCCACGCTCGCCATGCAAGCTTCCCCCTTCCCCTCACATGCACTTAACGACATGAATGCACTGCAGCCAATACATACAATGCAAACTGGGGAACGCGAAAGGGGGGAGACACACAGAAAGAGAGAGAGAGAGAGGAAGAGGAAAAGAGAGAGAGAGCGAGAGCGAGAGAGAGAAAACGACACACACATGCAGGAAGAGAGGAGAGAGAAAGAGAGAGAGAGAGAGAGAGAGAGAGAGAGACGGAGAGAACGAGAGAGTGAGAGAAGCGCTAGCTGATGCTGCCTGTCCACCATCACCATGCAGAGGGAAAAGAGAGAAAGAGAGTGATATGGAGGGAGGAGGGAAACGAAATGATAATCGAGTGAAAGAGAACTCATTTGCGATCTATTATCGAACACCAGATCGAGAGGGACTTGCGACATCAAAAATAAATAAGTTCACAAACTTCGTGACACACTTCGAAGTTATTAGGGCGGAAGAGACAGCCGAAGGTAGGTCTATTCGAGTGCTCAAAGCATTAGGACTAAAAAAAGCAACTACAGATGTAAGTGGGTCAATGAAGAGAGAGAGAGAGAAGAAGAGAGAGAGAGAGAGAAAAAGGGCAATAGAAACGAACAGATGAGAGGCTGATGGAACACCACTTAATAAAACTCTCTCTCTCTCTCTCTCTCTCTCAATATACACACATATGAAAACACATTCACACAGTTACACACACACAAGCCTGTACATACATAGACACACATATAATATATATATATATATATATATTATATATATATATATATATATATATAGATATATATATATATATATATGAACACATCCATATAAAGTACGCAGTATAAGCAAACAGAAACTAACAAATATGCAGGCGCACGCAGCCCCCTATATGTATATAACCATGTTACAAAACAAATTCGAGAGAGCAGGCCTGGGATAACGGTAGGATTGTGAGAGTAGGGAGGGAGAGGACGGCTAGATAAAAAAAAAAAGTAAAAAAAGAAATAGTCAGATAAAAGGGGGGAAAAAGACCCGGAGGGAAATAAATATGCGACATAATATAATTCCGTGGACTGGGGCCGGGGAGAGAGAGAGAGAGAGAGAGAGAGAGAGAGAGAGAGAGAGTCATGCAGATAATCGAACGCACAAATACACAGACAGGTGGACCAATATCCCTGATTGTAATATTGGTTACTCTTTAGTTAAATTCAGCTATCGGGGAAGTATATGGCCATGGGGGTCATGGAGGAGGGGTAAGTGTGTTTGTGTGTGTGTGTATATATTTGTGAGTTTGTGAGTGTGTGTGTGTGTGTATACGTGTGAAAGGTTCAAAGGGGGGAGGGGGGGGGAGTTATATGGTCATATATAGCAAGTGAGGGGAGGGAACCCAACGTAGATACACAAACGCGCGCTCTCGCGCGTGCTCTTAAAACGACATGCAAGCTAAATGTACTGTAAGTAACGCTCATGCACAGTCGTTTAGAAACAAAAACATCACCCACCATTAAGCCGCTGCACGCGCGCGCGCGCGAGCGCGAGCAAAATTTCACCCACCCCACACTATAGCCTGATTAATGAATTTTGCAATACAATATATAGTGTCATTGATGGACGTGCTAAACAATGCGGCATATATTACTTTAATTTATTTCCAAGGTATATCAGCTATTTTTTTCCGCAGTTTTGGGGGTAAGGGGGGTGGGGGGTTGCCAACGAATGAAATGTAGTTACATCGCCGCAGAAATAAACGATGAAATAGCCAGTTAGAATTATGTTGCAAAACTTCTCATGATCCATATGGCAGCCTCATCAAATTGATGTTGAATGTGAGATCAATGCGGAAATAACTGCTAAATATATTTGACCGAAAAAATACTGCATGATAATTAAAAATTTCATTGATCGACGCTCTCGTCATCGATGATTTGAAACGAAAAAAAATAAAATCTCTCTCTCTCTCTCTCTCTCTCTCTCTCTCTCTCTCTCTCTCTCCTTTCCCATGATTGTGTCATAAATCTCGCAGGTTAAAAGTGAAGGACATCAATAAGCATTTAGCCAAGGGCAGATAAGAGAGACATTAATTTCTCTCTGGGAGGGAACTGTCTTTCCAAGTATGTCAATGCGGCCGTGTCTTTTTCACCATCTTGGATAGATGAACTTATAAATCGCCAGTGTTCAAGAAGAGGGAATAAGCGGCGTTTAGGATATATATATATATATATATATATATATATATATATATATATATATATATATATATATATATGTATGTATGTATGTATGTAGTGTATGTATGTATGTATATACATACATATATATATATATAAATATACACACACTTTATATATATATAGATATATATATATATATATATAATATATATATATATATATATATATATATATTTTATGTCTGTTGCCGGAAGCTGACGTCAAGAACGTTGTTACTCGAGCGATCGTATATATCTTCGCAAACTTCCGGTGGCTACTCGGGGGGAACAGGAAGCAGAAAGAATGCACCAATGAGGGACTCCACGAGAAGCTGATTATATATAGTATATGTATAAAATACATAGAAACAGAAAGACAAACTAACGGCATTCCCGAGAGCATACTGAAAAGGTTATGTTCCCGGCGGGATACGAATAAAAAGCTGAAATGAATAAGGTGAAAACTGAATTGAGAATTCCAATAACTAACTTGATCTGGAAACATCGTATTACGCCCGTTGGAAGATGTACGGTTGCTTACCAAAATCTCTCTCTCTCTCTCTCTCTCTCTCTCTCTCTCTCTCTCTCTCTCTCTCTATTTTTCAGTCTTCCAGAGGCGTTCTTGCAGGTGCTGCCACCTATCCCAAAGAGGCTGGCACGCTGGAACTAAGCCATGGTGCCAGTTGTACGGAGCCCGAGAACCGCTTGCATGACCGGCTGGGAGACGTTCCACCCAGCAGGTAGCTGGAAAAGTAACGTGGATGAGCTGGAAAACGGCGTGGATGACCACAAGATCTACGGGATTGGAGAGACTGAATAAGGCAAAATGGATGTCACTGGATGAGCGAGAGGGTATTATGGCAGAAGAGCCGGATTAGGCTGCATAAGCTTAATTTCTATTGATAGTCACTGCATAGGCCTAAAGAGAGTGACAAGCATACTGGTGACTAAGTGTGTGGCAAAATTTTTCTTTTTCTTTATCTATTTTTTTTCTTTTGCCTCATATGGATGACGGGACCGATGGCAACTTGGGCTATTGATACGGCAAAGTATTAAATATAAAACTATAATATTTTTTTACTTCTTTCGTCAAAATATCATGCAGCGAATACTGGAACACTGACAAATCATAACAAAGGAGGAACAGGCACATATGGCGCAAAAAGAAAGAAAATTTGCACATATTGGCGAAGGAAGAATATCTACACTAGGACAAAAGAGGAAGGTCCACCTACATGAGAAGGCATAACAAGATGTCACAGAATAGGGAGACAAGAAAATCACAGAGGAAACAAGGAATGAAGAACTAGAGACTTCTAAAAGGTGATAGAAGAAAGGTGTACGGTCATTATAGACTTCTAACGAACCCAGAAAAACGCCTTCAGAAGAACGAATGTGTCATTAATTACAGACCTGGTAACAAATATGTAAATAAAAAAATTGATAACGATAAGAAAATAATATACTGAACTGATAGCGAATGATTTTGTACACAAACTCACAAACAGCAATGCCGACAGACACGTAATTATCGAAAGAACTGGTTGATATTTTCTGCATACAGCATGATGATTGCCGAATAGTTGTATGCATACACGAAAAAAATAGAGAGTAGGCAATAAAAAGGGGATAACGGAATG
>NC_061087.1:86130902-86143402 GCF_015104395.2 Macrobrachium nipponense
AAAATTAACAGCATCTGACGGTCCTAAACATTTCGACTCTTTCCCTTAATATAAATAAATAAATCAATCAATAAAAAAATTTAAAAAATCAACTCTCTTTCTTAATATAAACTGAAAAATAAAAAAAAAAAAATAAAAACTAATATTTTATAAAACAACAGAAAAGCCCAATATCACTGACAGTGTGCCTCGTAGAAGGCACTTTAGCCAGCGCTCCTTTGGCCTCCATTCACAGTTCCCGCATTTTCCTTTCAGCATTTCCCTTTAGTTTCTTGACATCAAGCTGTCCAACTTCTTTACCTTCATGTTGCCATAATACTCACTCCTTATTTAAGAAGAAAATTAAATCTGCTACGATATTCTAAAAATGCCCACTGAGCTGATAAAATATAATAATAATAAATAATAATAATAATAATAATTAATAATAATAATAATAATAATAATAATAATAATAATAATAATAATAATAATAATAATAATAATAATAATAATAATGATACAAGAAAACAGCAAAGACATGATCACTATCGTTCTCAAATTCGACTTAGAGTCAGAAAGACTTGAGTATTTCAAACTTCATAAACTACATTATTTCCTTATCTTGTTTAGGAAAGATATTATGGTTCCCTGAACCATAATATCTGAAAAATACGTTGCATCTTAAGATGGCCTTTAGTATACTTTAATCCTGATAGAGGGCGACTTAAACATTTCTTTACACATGATAAACATGTTATTTCATCTCCTCTAAGGCGAAAGAAGCACTTTGTTGGAAGTGCACAAATATTTCCACTTTCTGTTGATCGTGTGTGAATATTCCTAATTCTCTTTTGAAGAAAATGAAAAAATACGGCCATTTTTAGAATGTAATTTTTCATAAAGTAAAAATGGAAACATTTCTACTTTTCCCCAACACCCCAACGAAAAATAGAATAAATAGATAACAAGATCTACTACCTTTCCAAGAAACATGAATATTCTCCACAATTCTAGAGTCACTTAAACTATTTGTACTAGTGTTTCCAGCAGATACAGTAATACTTCCTAGGTGATACAGTGTTTCCTTGGTTTTGGAAATGTCCAAATATTCCTACCTTTAGAAGAAAAAACTGAAGATATTCCAAGAGATTTAATCTAAAAAAAATCTGTGGATATGATACTTTCTCAGGAAATAAAATTATTTCGGTTTTTCTCGGCGACTATGAAAAGTCTCATAGTCTACATAACACAGTGGAAAAATATACGATTAATCTGATACAGGGTTCCACCCAAACTGACAGAGAACACTCACTTCATAGACCCAACACTCCAGATATTCAAAACAACCTACCCCCCATAAAAAAAAAAAGCTTCCAGTAAACGACAGAGGACGTTAATATTCTTCCATTTGCAGAAGACCGAATGCTTTCCCCTATTTTCTTCAAGGACAGATATCTCCCTTCATGGAATAATACAACGTTTCTAGACATATGGACAAAACTTCCGAAGATCATATACGACACTTGTATTCTTAATTTTCGAAAGATGGGCTTTTCATCGAGATCAAAATTTCCGCATTTTTTCGAAAGTGATACTTTCAATTCTTTTAGGTAATGAATTTAGCCTTAGTGACCATGTTATTGTAACTGCATATTATGCAAAATCAATCAGTTAAAAAGCAACATATTCTATTTTCATCAAAATCATTAAAACGTCTTAATTTCTTATAAACAAACTTTCAAGTAAGAAAAATGAAAATATTAATTCTCTTCCACTGGAATTTTTAAAAATCTACATTTTACAATGACATGATTTTCATTAATTTCCAAGAGGCAAATATATCCATACTTCTTGATAAGCAGGAATACTTCTACAACACTTACGGGTCAAGAATATTCACAGTTCACATAAAACATCGATATTCTAACATTTTGACGAATGAAATGAGGATATTAGTTTTGGAAAAGTTTTGTAATTATTCCTTAATATACTGATAATTTCAACTCTAACATGAATATGCTCACTTCTTTCAGTAAAAATACAAAATATTTCTAAGGATTTAGACAAAGCCTCTCCTTTTCTGTAATAAGTTAAACTTCCGATTAATTCCAGTGCTCATATATCTGCTGTTTCATGAAATTAACTCATTACCATGGACTGGATTTGAACCTTCTCAACTTTTATTCCACTTTCAACAAGAAATTAGTCATTTATATTCCTTTATTGGGAAGGTGAAAAGCTAAAAAAGTTATGGTTCATTTTACTCTCATGAGGTAGCACAAATTTCTCATAATGAACTTAGAACTCTAATAATAATAATAATAATAATAATAATAATAATAATAATAATAATAATAATAATAATAATAATAATAATAATAATAATAATAATAATAATAATAATAATAATAATAATCCATTTACAAATTGGTTTTACATTGTATGTAAGGTTAAGTAATTTGGATTGGCTGACTTCGATTTTAGTCAAACGACAAAGGTTCACAGTGTTTTAGAATTATTGTCATGAGACTCATGAATACAATTATGAATAGCTACCCCCTCCTGGGAACTTCCTCTTCATTTAACGAATTTTCTTTTGTAAATGAAAGCCCATGAACACACACACACACACACACACATAAACACAGACACATTCCCATATATATATATATATATATATATATATATATATATATATATATATATATATATATATATAATATATATATATATATATTATATATAATATGTGTGTGTGTGTGTAATATAAAACTAGATGATCACTGATAGAAACATTTATGGCGCTTGCGGGACCTATGAAGAAAAAAGCAGCTACACATTCCTAAGCAGTGGCACGTATACATATAAGTACACACACATAATAAATAAATAAATGAAATATATATATATAGATACATATTATATATATATATATATATATATATATATATATATATATAATATACATATACATATATAGTATATTTTTAAAAATTCCAGTGGCAAAGCATTAATATTTTTTTTTAAACTTAATGTTCATAAGGAATTAGGACGTTTTTAATGATTTGGATGAAAAGAGAATGTTTTGCTTTTCAACTGATTGATTTTGGATAATATATACATATATGTATGTATATACATATATATATGTATAATATATATATATATATATATTATATATATATTTATATATATATATATATATATATATATATATATATATATATATATATATATATATATATATATATATATATATATATATATATATAGTATATACCAAACAAGGAGAATCAGGTTCGAGTCCGAAGCAAGGACGGCACTTTCAGTTAAAATCATAGTTTGTCTCTGCTGGCTTAAGCTGTGGATTACTTACTCTGTAGGTAGAGTTATAGTGGTATCTACTCAAATCTAAAGAGGTCATGATCCTAGCAATCTCACCACCCAAAAGATTGACTGACACCTGGATATGTGTGAGTATATATTTGTGTGTTTGTGGATGTGTATTTTTGTGTCTGCGTGTTTTAGCGTCTATTTATGCACACGAGTATAAAAAGATAGCGGGATCCAAGATTCAATAAAACGTTGTTTTATTTGGCTTAGGTTATCTCAAAGCTTTGTGCAATATTTAGCATGATATACAACCTTTTTTGAGTTAAATATTGCAGAGAGAGAGAAGAGAGAGAGAGAGAGAGAGAGAGAGAGAGAGAGAGAGAGAGAGAGAGAGAGAGAATTATTCAATTGGTAGCATCTTCAAACATTCTATGCTATCTATATTACCTCAATAACGCTAAAGGAAATCTACGACCTCGTAATTTTAATCTCTACGCTTATATAAACACATACATATACGTATATATATATATATATATATATATATATATATATGTATATATTCTCATATATGTTTTTGCGTGTTTTATGTATGTATGCATGCATTCATAATATATATATATATATATATATATATATATATATATATAATATATATATATATAGATAGATAGATAGATAGATCTACGGCCACCTTTGGTGTCCTAACCACAAACTTTATTTAACCTACATCTTGTAAAGTCAGGGTCTTTTAATAAAGTATTTACAGGCATCTGATATTATTGTCCTAAATTCACAGGGCGATCTCAAACACAGCAGGTGGGTCTGCCACGCGGTTTCAGATTTTGATGTACTTTGTTTTCACTCTCTTCACTCACAATTTAAAATCAGTGTCTCCCTACCCTTCAGTAGCACGACTATTTTTGTTTTATTCCATCGGTGTCAAGTAAAATCATTAAGTTTGTAAGTGATGTTGATTACTTCGAAACAGGAAGCTGGAAAACATTTAAAATATGCGTGTTGCTTTGATAGCAAGAAATCCTAATGATTATCAACCTAGAATTTAATGTTGTAATCGTCAACATTACAATAGGGAAAACGTGAGATTTTGAAAATAACCAACTTGACAAAATGAATGACTAACATACCATTCTTGTGCTAAAACCCCTTCTCTGGCAAATGAAACAAGGGAAGTATACATAGACACAAGATGAAAACAGATAAAACTATTTTATTTTCTTTCAAACACTATACGTACCTTTCAGACTTTGTTCTGTATCAAGCTCGTTCATCGTCGTCACCCGGGTTCAGCTAAAAGCTTTCTTTTCCTTTGTAATTTCATATTTTTCTTCAGGTCAGGCTAGAATAAGGTGTTGGATTCTCCATCCCCGCCATCAACCTCTGCAAAAGGGGTAATTCATGTAACCCAGTGACGTCCACCGTATAAAAAGATAATCCAAGACATCTTAAAAAGATAAGATACTGAGCTTACGTGAGACAATAAAAGCAGTTTCTCAGCAACTGAATTATTTATAAACGATATCTAGAAAAAACTGACGTCTCAAAACTGTCCACACAATTAATACATGTAATGTATATATACAAATCTCTAAATACGCACAACGAAAATAGCAAAATTGTTTCGCAATTGTTATTATCCATAAAAATAATAACTGATTAAAAATATAAATTTAAATCCATGAAAAAAAAAATTAAGCACAAAGGAGCAAAAACTGAGAGGAGGCCAACCCATTTGCTCTTCTTTTGGTGTGTATAAAAACTATAATCAAATATAAGATTGCAATTTTATTATGACAGATATCCGCGACACAAGACATACCAATAATTTCATATGGATATTGTACCAAATATAAAAAAATATAAAACCAGTTTAAGAACAACCTACATTCTCAACTGCAATGGAAAAAATCAACAGACTGTCAAAATTGAAACATTTTCTATTGCACGAATTGAGTCCAAATATCAAGATTAATCTAAACTTATACTCCAGAGGGTCTTGAAATACAGAACACGTATCGATAATGTATTGAACAAACAACTTGCACGTGGACAGATAGATATACATATATATATATATATATATATATATATATATATATATACACACACAAACACACAGCACGTGGAGAGAGAGAGAGAGAGAGAGAGAGGAGAGAGAGAGAGAATATATATATAACAGGAATTTAAGTATGTGTAGGTGTATATAGTCAGCATAATATATATATATATATATATATATATATATATATATATATTATATATATATATATATATATATATATATATTGTAACGATCTCCTATGAGTTAGTCTAGGAGTAGGAGAGGAGTCATTACACACAAACCCCACAGTCCACTTATATCAAACCAGAATATTAAGGAACGTAAATAAATATGAAAGAACTGCTAGATATATATATAATTACACAAATAACAACAAGTTACTAATAAATAACAGCAGTACAAATCATACAAATGAAATAAGAAAAACTTACGAACACTTAATAATTGTAAATAATCACTTCACAAAACACTCTTCAAGTATGTAAAACAACTAAATGTAGTTACCACCACAGATCAGCTGGAGAGAGGTTAAAGGTCCCGTAGTCTGAAAGCCAATGACATGCTTTTATAAAGCCAAGGAGGTTAACAGAAAACGAGACTCAGCAAGGAGTCTCGAGACTGAAGGGACAGGTGGTAGCATACTTAATGATTATAGAGTACAGAAACAATTATTCTCCGGACATATGATTAATACAAATCATATTCTACAAAAAATATAAACATAATCCGTAACAGCTCCCCCGTGGCTAAAAGGCGGCTGAGAGGTTTCACGATGATCATCCATTTATGATGGATTGGAGGGATGCTTGAAGATGCCTAAACGCGAGACAATGCATCTGCTACTTTATTTTCTGCTCCAGGAATATGCTTCACTTTCACGTTGAATTCCTGGAGAATGAACGACCACCGGAGCAGTTTCTTGTTTATGGAGCTTTGGCCCTTCAAGGAAGGCCAATGGCAAGTGTCTGATAAGACTGTCACAGGAGTATTTCCATGCAGATATACTCCGAAATGTAGAATGCAGCTACAACACCATAGAGCTCTTGCTCTACAGTAGACCAACGCTGCTGATTGGGGGAGAACTTCCTGGAAAAGTATGAAACTGGAAGCAATGGGGATTCGTCAGATGGCTCTTCATCCTTTGACTGCAGAAGCACAGCACCAATACCTGTGTTGCAAGCATCAACCTGCAGATAAAAATGCTTGTACACATTTGCGGATTTTAGGATTGGACGCGAGGTAACATTAGTTTCAACTGATCAAAAGAGTTCTGGCATTCTGGTGACCAGATGAAATTTGCTTTAGCTGATGTAAGTTCATAGAGAGGTTTTGCAACAATCGCAAAAATTTTTACAAAATTTACTGTAATAAGCAGACATCCCAAGGAAAGTCTGTTACTTGCTTACGGTTAGATGGAACTGGGTGGGATTCTAAGACTGCTTTTATGTTTACTATCTTTAGGTACACAGAACCACTACCAATTACATGACCTAAATAGTTAGCTTTGGCATTGCCAAAACAAGATTTCGAAAGATTAATGGTCAGATTGTTTGAGTGAAGTTTGTGGAACAATTTTTCCAATGTTTCAAAATGTTTTTCCCAGCTGCTTGTTGCAACAACCAAGTCGTCCAAGTAGGCATATACATCTTCAAGATCTCTGATCAACTCATCATCACACGCTGGAAGGTGGCAGGGGCATTACACATGCCAAAGGAAGAACGTTATACTGAAACAAGCCAAAAGGAGTAATGAATGCATGATTCTCTAGCATTTTCAGTTAACGGAATCTGATAATATCCCTTTAAGAGGTCTATTTGAGTAAATATTGCAATTTCCTATACTGTCTAAGATATCTTGTATTCTAGGAAGTGGGTAAGAGTCCTTCTCTGTAACACTATTCACTCTCTATAATCTGTGCACATCCTTACTTTCCCATTAGGTTTGGCAACTAAAATGCAAGGCGAAGCCCAAGGTGAGCAACTAGGGGAAGCTAATCCATTGTTAATAAATATTCAACTTCACTTTTCATTAACTCGTAGTTTTTCACCCACAATACGATAGTACGGTTGTCGAATAGGAAAGGTATTAGGGAGAAGCTTTATATCATGTAAAACAATATTACAGTACCAGGAATATCTGAACACACACTTTCATATTTACGTAACAGGCTCTGCAATTGTGTTCTCTGCTCACAAGTCACGTGTTTCAAAATACTTATCTAAGGAAGCAAGAATATCAGAGTTGGAAAAATCTGTCCATGAAGTATTCATGTCTAAGTGGCTATCTTTTTCATCGTAGTCTTCAGTACTTCCTCCACAAGGTTGCACACTTACTCACAGGGTTGCACACTGCTATCAACTAACACTGGGGAAATCTTATGGTAAGGGTTGGTTTAATTAGGTTGACATGAAACTAGCTGGGTAGACTTCTTCCAGTTAAATTTTCTTTAACAACTCTTAGCACATCTCTAGCTTTTCTACCAAAAAGCATTTCAAACGGAGAAACTCCAAGGGATTCGTTGGAACACTGCGTATCACAAACATCAAGAGATCCAGGGTTTCATCCCAGTCTCTTGCAGATTCCAAGGCATATTTTCAAGAAGGCTTTTCAATGTCTGATGTGCCCTTTCCAACACACCCTGAGACTGTGGATGATAAGCTGAAGAAAATGATTGTTTAATATGCAGCTCTTTCAAGACAGATTGGAAAACCTCACTTTTGAAATTTGTTCCCCTATCACATTGTAATTCTTTAGGAAAACCTAAGACAGTAAACACTTTAATTAGACTTTCTACAATCTTTTTGGCAGTTATATTAGGTAAAGGAATGGCAATTGGAAATCTTGTGGAGGGACACATTACAGTCAGCAGATACTGATTACCTTTACGGGTTTTGGGCAAAGGACCCACACAATCTATAACAACTTTACTGAATGGTTCATGTGGAATGGCAATAGTTTTTAATGGTGCAGGTGGTATCACCTCGTTGGGCTTTCCCGCTATCTGGCAGATATGACAACACTGTACAAAGCTTTTACATCATTTTTCATTCCTGGCCAGTAGAAATCAAAAGATAATCTCTGATAAGTTTACTTACCCCTAAATGAGAATCGGCACAATGAGCAATTTCAAGATCTTACTTCTTAGTGAAAATGGAACTATAACCTGCTCACAGTCTGCCCAAAGATTCTTTCGCCGACAATTAGAAGGTCGAAACAAGCGCATCAGTATTCCCTTCTCGATGTAGTAGCAAGGAACTTTGTCAATATCTGATTTCTGAACAGCCTTTTCATATAAATTACTCAAACTACCGTCTTCCTGCTGTAATTTAACAAAATTATCTTTAGAAAGGTTTAACAGATCAGGTAAGTTTGAATGATTAATAGAAACATTAGGTACATTCTTAGGTTGCTCATCAGTAGATTTCTTGAGAGAGTTACTACACAAATTGAATCCTTAGGCTTAGTACCTTGTGACTCTGTTTATCACATTTGCTCTCAGGATCATAAATGATCAAATTGCACATTACTTTACTACCCGCTAAATCATTACCAAGGACAAGATCTACATTAACAGGAAATTCATTATCAGTGACAGCAACTTTTACAGTTTCATTAACATAAGGGCAATTAAGATTTACTTCAGCAAGTGGCAATACTTTACGACTTGAAAAGTCTGAAACAACTACATGTTCATTAGTAAATTTAAGATCAGGAACAAGGACTCTATGTATTATGGACTGAGCAGCCCTGTATCTCTTAGTATAGATACTTTCTTTGAATTGAGAAGGCCATGGCAAACAAATTCTTTGAAATAATCTATCTGATCAACAGCACAATGCAAACTAGTTTTCCTAACCACTGACTGGGATACCTTACTAGACTGATTGGCCACTTTGCAACCTGGTTTTGTACAATTCTTTATTGTGTGGCCAGTCTGCTTACAATAAGCACAAGAGCTAATACCAGTTGCACCATCACATCAGTATCTTTAGACTTATCAGGAATTTTTAGGCTTACTCTTATGAATTAAGCTATGGTTATCAGCAAGATTTCCAGCTTTCATTAGATCTTTGACCTCTCTCTCAGCTATATACATCGAAATAGGTGGTGGTAATCTCCGATGGAATTCTTCCAAGACTACTAGATTAACTAATCATTGAAAGTAGCGACTTTTCACTGCAAGCCATTTTTTTAAATAACCTAAGCTTTTGATTAGCAAATTCTGTAAATGTTTGAGAAGTAGTCTTAGTAGCATTCCGAAACAATTGTCTATAACCCTCGCTGGTGATAGCATAAGCATCTAGAATATTCTGCTTTATAACATTGTAACCTTCACCAATTAAATTTGATACAACTTGAATTGCTTTGCCACGTAATTGGGGTTTAATTAACCATAACCACTGATCTGCAGGCCATTCTAGATTAGCAGCAATATCTTCAAAAGCTATGAAAAAACTTTCAACGTCTTTCTCATCAAAAAATGGCACAAGCTTTCTTGCTCTAGACAAGTCAAAATGAATGGGCCGAGAACTAGAAATATCAAACTCTTCACGGTGCTTTTCTACAGCTATTTTAGCCTTTTCCTCTTCCAACCTCTTATTCAACTCTGCCTCTTTAATCTTATATTCTAATTCCAAGTCCAAAAGCTTCTGCTTTTCCTCTAACCTCTTCCGAGAAAGATAATCCTCTTGTTCTTTGCTAACTTCCCTTAATCTTAACTGTATTCTAGCTAGCTCTAATTCTTTATCTACTTTACTATGCTTTGACCTCAAGTTAATTACCTGTTCTTCAGTCAAAAAACATCCTCATCAATATAGTAAATCCAAAATAGAGTCTAGAATTTTGACCTTTAAGCGCTGTGTGGCTCACTTCAATACTAAGCTGACTAGCAAGGGACAGTAAGTCCACCTTCTTAGCTTGAGAAAAGCTGAAAAAGTTCACCAGCAGGGTTTGCTACAATTCTGATACATCAAAAGGCATTTCGGAGATTATTACTCTAACGATACAAAATATCAGGAGTCAAGTCATTAAAATGCAAAAGCACGAACTAGTGCCAGGGTATACAAGCAATAGTTATGAGTCGTAAAGGAAATTGAACATATCAAAGTTGGTCGAAGTCTAATCAGTGAAAAATTTATCAATGACACTGAAAATCACTAAGACTAATAGGCACATCGAATATTATTCTGACAAAAATTACATTTAGATACGTACGTTTAATAAGATTTGCATATGCGAGTATGAGTATGAATGAAGCATTAAAGACGAAACAGCTCGTAAGAACAAATTTCAGACGCTTCGAAAGCGTTGTCATGTGAAGACCAATTGTTTGTACGGGAGCAAACCGCTAGTCCAGACTAAACAACTACTTTAACGATAGTGACGTGGCTTAGGTCGCTACAACAAAAGATAGCTTGACAGTTTCCCTAATAACAGTCAAACAAGGAGCAAGGAACTACACGAAGTGCCCTTTTAACTCTAAACTAGTCAATACTATCGGGAGCAAGGTATTGCTAAGACACCAACACGGCATAAAGGACTGAGAACTTAATCTACCGAAGGGATTAGCAGTCAGAACGAACACTTTAGGGAAGCTACACTCAATTAAACTTCAAACCGAAAACTATGGCAGTAGTTAACAATTGGACAATACATTTAGTTTAAAAAACTTATTTGAAAAATAAACATACGAAAAACATCCTGATATTCGATACCGAAAAAGCAGTTTATTCTACATACAGACGTGTGTGTGAAGTTAACATGATAAACACTTTCCGAATACAACTAATAGTTATTGAAAACAGCAACTCGTAATCCCGGTCAGGCCCCCAAAATGTAACGATCTCCTATGAGTTAGTCTAGGAGTAGGAGAGGAGTCATTACACAAACACCCACAGTCACTTTATATCAAACCAGAATATTAAGGAACGTAAATTAAATATGAAAGAAATGCTAGATATATATATAATTACACAAATAACACAAGTTACTAATAAATAACAGCAGTACAAATCATACAAATGAAATAAGAAAAACTTACGAACACTTAATAATTGTAAATAATCACTTCACAAACACTCTTCAAGTATGTAAAAACAAACTAAATGTAGTTACCACCACAGATCAGCTGGAGAGAGGTTAAAGGTCCCGTAGTCTGAAAGCCAATACATGCTATAAAGCCAAGGAGGTTAACAGAAAACGAGACTCAGCAAGGAGTCTTCGAGACTGAAGGGACAGGTGGTAGCATACTTAATGATTATAGAGTACAGAAACAATTATTCTCCCGGACATATGATTAATACAAATCATATTCTAAAAAAATATAAACATAATCGTAACAATATAATATACACAACAAAAACATATGTTATCTACATATATATATGTATATTATACACACATAAATATATATATTATATATACGTGTATATATGTATATATATATATATATATATATATATATATATATAATATATATAAATATTATATATATATATATATATATAGTATATATATATATATATTATATATATATATATATATATATATATATATATATATATATACATATACATATGCATATCAACTCACCTGAAGAAAAAACAAAAAAAAGACAATGTCAATGCACACCGCATAAAAAATCATAGTCGGTACCTATCCCAGCCTATTTTTCCCGGCGACTGCCAAAACGGCCGTCGATCTTGCCCATTGCATTGAAAAGACAAGTAGAGCGGGCGGGCGGCCTCTGTGCATGTGCCTGGCTTAGTACTTCTTCAATAGCAGCGACACCTACCCGGGGCCGAGGAAGTCTTTACAGAATAGGCGAACTGATGGCAACATTGCAGGCGGCGTTTAATCAAATCACGAGCTTTTCGGCGCTTTTATTTCATCAGAATGACAAGATTGGATTTTGTTATTCAAATAAAAGTTCTCCAAAAACCAGAGAATTAACTGTTAAGTTTGGCTCTATCTCTTTTTGTTCGGTTGCGTTCACTTCGGGAAAAAAAAAACGGCCGGCGAAAAAAATCCCATGAATCCACCTGAAACGTCAACAACAATTTCGGTTGACTGGATTGTCCGGGATATGACCCGGACTTACGCT
>NC_061087.1:86148402-86300902 GCF_015104395.2 Macrobrachium nipponense
ATATATATAAAGTCATATAATATATATATAAATATATATATATATATATATATAATATATATATATTATATATACCAAACCCATCATTTATGCATTATAGATCAATCTAAATTTACATGCATTTGCAAACATTGCGTTGAGAGAATCATGAATATTAAGTAATTCTAAATAAATGTGTAAAAAACCGACTAAATATATCCACGTTTTTTTTTTTTATCATATATTGCCAATCTCGAAGAGAAAAGGACCTCTCTCTCTCTCTCTCTCTCTCTCTCTCTCTCTCTCTCTCTCTCCTCTCTCTATCTAATCCTCTCTACTACTCCGCTTGATCCGTAGGTCATAAGCCGTTGCATTTATGAATAAAATGAATCTTGTTAAAAAGAAAAGCTGCACTCTTACCCAGATCAAGAAATCTTCTCTGCTTATCTCTCCGACTCCGTCGTATTTTCTCTAATATTTTCATCCGGCACTTCTTTACTCTGGAGGTCACGTGATGAATCGTGAGTCGCTACTCTGAACACCAAAGGCCACCATCACATTTTCAATTTCTTTTAGTCCGGAGGGCAAGACGTTTTTAAGTCACCACTATAAGCGATGGAAAAGTATGCCACGAAAAGATAACAGCTATATTTTATTAGCTGGAAATTAGAAAACGGTTTTATAAGGAGAATGTGGAATTCATAGTAGCTGTAATAATGTACTGAGCAAACTATAATGACCAGTGAGGTATCTGTCACTTTCCTCCTTATCTCTCTAACTCTTTTTTTACCCATCAAGAAAAAAAAATAAGATGCAATAAAACAAATCGTTTTCTATGGGGGTAAACAACAAACGTTCTTACATTCAGCGTTCTTTTAATTGCTATACCAAATTCTTTAATTTCTAAATATAATCATAATCTAAAAGGCAAGATGTAGTAGGTAATAATAAACATAATTTACACAAAAGCCTGTTAACGTTTATATGTATACATGAGTTCATTAACAATTATATTATATATATATATATATAGATATATATATATATATATATATATATATATATATATATATATATATATATAATACATTTACGCCAAAGCACACACGCTCACACACACACACACACAAACATTGTGCACACATATAGTATATACCCGTCATATATCATATCACATTTTACATTGCGGTTTCCATTTGATTTTCAATATCTCCAACTGTTTGATTTCTATAATTAATATTCTGTACGTTTAATTCCGTCGCGTTATTTGCCCGCCGATCCGCTTTCATTCATATCCCACAATCTATAACATTTTTCACGTTTTCAGATTTCGTTCATTCACGTTATTCATCCAGCTCGGAGCAAGTCCCGCACCCGACGTTTATGCTGCGTCCGATCCGCTATGTGACGCCAGGGAGATGAAAAGAATGAAAACACTTTTGCTTCACTTACGCTCTAAGTTCATATTTTGACGTCCTGCCGAGGCTTCGCGGGTGGCGGGGTAGGGGATGGGGGTGGTCCAGGAGGAGTAGGAGGAGGTGGGAGCGATTTATGGGTAGGTGTCGTGTCCATGAGTATATGCTTGATCCATTTCGCTTTTCTTTCAAGAGCGCAATTGGGGGTTGTGACGGGGGTGGGGGGTGGTGGGGGGCGGGGGGCGCTTTAGGAGAGGAGGAAAATCGGACGTCATGTGTTTACTTCCATGAAGCCCAACGGTGCATTACCTGAAAAATTAATATTTTATTAATACTCGTTAATCGTTTAGTCTTATTTTTACAGTTATTTAGTAGTTAAAATGGAAAATACTTGTACATGAAAAGCATTCAACAGTGTTAATCCACTTCGTAAGGATGAGGTCAAACTATGATTCAAATACTGTAACTAATATTAACGACATAACTGAAATCGCACATGTTCAGACTTCTGAGATATCACCTTAACAAACATGTGTGATTTCTATCTTGCACCAACACCAACTAAAACTATTAAATATTCGGTAACAAGTTTGGCGGAAAGGTATACTAAAAAGACAATATAAAGCATGCTGGTGGGACACCGCCTTTACGTAGATAACTCTCAGTTTATTTAATCTTTCCTTCATATTCGTATCAGCTGCAGATTACATAAATGCCACAGTTTTATTGAGAGACACATTTCCACTCCATCAAAGTATATCGTTGCGACTGCAAAGTTTAGTTTCCTGTCGTCTCAAGTCAAACACATATTATTAGGAGAAGAGACTAACACAGAATTGCTCTTTCCGAGATACAGATGGTAGTAAATAAAGGAATAAAACTACAATATGGAATTGTTATTGAAAGTAAGGACATGAAGTCAGAGAGAGAGAGAGAGAGAGAGAGAGAGAGAGAGAGAGAGAGGAGAGAGAGAGAGAGAGATTTCTGAACTAAAAACCATATACAGTCAAACCTTTCGTACCTGAAGTTACCTGTGCAAAACCCCGATATTTACGCCTTACATGTTCTAAAATATGTTTCACAGATAAACTACTTATGAAGAATCTTTCTAGATTAGTTAATATTTCATTATCATATAAACGTGACTATGTCCGGGGGTCATTCAGCCCAGTGCGAAAATCTTTTCCTTTCTATGAAAAATGATTGAGCATCGGACACATCATATGGAACTGAATAAAACTGTCACCGAGTTGCTTAACGACATATAAATAACTTCACCAGTAAAGTGTTCCACAAAAAAATGTAGGTGTAAATGTAAAGGACATATTACTAAAAAGAACTCAATATCTATTTACACCATCGTTTACCTACATGAAGATGTTACAAGTTAAATGACATAAATTAATTTACAAAAAGAAAAATCTGAACATTAAGAAAAAACGTTAAGACTAGGCAATACATAAAAACTGATGCCACTAACTTAGTTGAGTTGTTCTTTTATTCTTACTCTATCACTTACCAAATTCTGACTCAAATACATGGTGATTTTTTAACCGAATGATTACAATTAAATAATTATTTGTTCTTCTGATGCACGGGGCGGTAGTTAGAATTTCAGATCATATTTGTCGGTCGGACACAAGAACTTGAAAGGAAAGGAATATGAATTTGAGGATCAATGAATAATAATGCAATGATTAACACCCTATACAATCTATGCCATATATATATATATATATATATATATATATATATATATATATATATATATATATAATATATATATCTTGACTGGGAGAGAAAGGGAAATGATAGTAGAAGGAAGATGAGGAAGAAGGATATAATCTGATAAAGTGTTTTGGAAACGAAGAACAGAAAGTGGGGCACACTCATTCTGGAGTATGTAAATTACAGTGAAGTTCGAGTTATGGAGCTAATGAAAAGGTACATATACAGTTGGAACCGTAGGAACAGACCGCAAAGATTGTAAATACTGTTATGCACTGAAAAGTTAAGAGAAGCGATCGTAAAATTTGAGCAAGTTTGGTTTTTTTCCTTGGAAGAGGGTGGACCAAAGGGTGAAGGGGATTTTGACAACGTTTGGTAAACATTATTATTCAGTTTGGGAGATCAATGCACTGAGTAGAGGGTCTGCAAATATATCAAGGTATTTATAATTTTGTTAGTATAAATGAGAAAGGAATAAAAAATTATTACACTTGAATAGAAAGCTGGAACTATGGTTTATTTCATTCTGCCCCTGTGATTTCATCTCGACAACAGAATGAGAGGATAAATTTGGCTCAATACATTTCTTAAGAACAGAAAAGGATGACATGAAGTTCAAGGGAGTCTTTCATTGACTTTATTTTCTACTCCATTTAGTTATTATTGGACGCCCACGCTTGTTCAGATTAGGAACACAGACATATAATCTTCCTGAAACAAGTGAATGATTTAGGCCTTGTTAACTAGCGAAAACCCCTAATTAGAACAAATGATTAGTTATGCCATTGCTTTTGTGCAGGTAATGGTGTAAAGGTTTTAATTATTATAGCGATCATTGAATCGAACATAAAAACGAGTTTTAAATTTCAAGGACATGAATATATAATATATATATATATATATATATATATATATAATATATGTACATATATATTATAATTGTATGCATAATATATACATATACACATATGTACATACATACATACATACATACATACACACACACACACACACACACACACACACATATATATATATATATAATATATTATATATATATAATATATATAATATATATAATATTATATTAGTATTACTGGATAGATAGTTAGAATCACTGATATTCATACAGACAGACAGATAGCTAATTCATCATTAAAAGCCAGACTTAGTGAAATTTAAAAGCACGTACACAAAAGGGGAAAAAGATTAGGGATTAATATTCAGAGTAATAACTAAATATAATTTCTGACGTTTTCCTCCAAAAGCACAAATTCCGATGCCCCAGATCATCTCGTCCACTCCTGACACAGCGAAGCAAATCTCTTGTACCTTTTGGAAGCCGAATCTGCAGTGCAGTTCTCCTTGTGGTCTCATGGCTCGGCGAAGGAAAAAACCCGCGAAAAATACTGATAAAAAAATCCGACTAGAACAAGTTTTTTTTTCTCTCTCTCTCCTATGGGTCTCTCACTTCTGACTTTCAATTCTGCCCATACGTGAAATGAAAAAATCAGAGAGATTCCATGAGTTTTGATTGTTTCTAACAAAAAAATCCGGATTGTAGTTGTCTGATCCGGAAAAGAATGTCGAACAGAAGTGAATATGAAGTGACAGCAAACCGCACAGCGTTTCTTCAGGAAAATGAGCATAAACACACACACACACACACACACATATATATATATATATATCTATGTAATATATATATTAGATTAATATATTATATATAGATATCATATCTATATATATATATCATATAAAATTATTTATTTATGCGCATACTTTCACATTACAAAAGTATAAAAACCTACCATATTGTTGTGAATGATTCCTTTGTTTTATACTTCCCGAGAAAAAAATATAAAAGATACATTTGTAAAGAGAATCTTGGGTAATATACCGATATAAAAAAGTAAAAATCAGCAATAAAAAGAATACATATATTTAGAACCTGAAGAACAAATATGTATCACGAATCCTATTCATTTTTATATTGCGCATCCAACTCTCAAATTAGACTCATTTTGCGAGATAGATAAAAAAAAAATATATATATAATGTAAAAATGAATCTCTCGTTCACAACATCTCGACGAAACGTAACGAAAGACACAACAAATGACAGGAATGCGTAATAGAGTAAAACATAATCAGAAGGACGACAAAACACTGCATTACTTACGCCAGAAAAACCTGGATGCGTCTGTTTTTCTCGACGCTGTTTTTTCCGAGTCGAAACCACAGCGTTTTTGCCGTTAATATCATTGATGACGAGGTGATAAGATAATGACACAATTTCATATTGTAAACGTCCATAGAATTTAATTCATTAATTTCCTGCGACTAAACTGCAAATGTGTTCTTTTTTCTATGAACAACTCTCTCTCTCTCTCTCTCTTCCTTTTCGACAAGTACCGCTCATCCTGACTTTCAACCAGTTAACCGAACTGTAACTCAAACTTCGAATAAACACTAGCATTTTAAAAACTATGCAAAATTAAAAGATTTTTTCTACTTATATATATACGTATCAACACTTGTTTATAATATTATGTAGGTAAGCAAACTTTTGCTCTCTCTCTCTCATACACACACACACACACACCCATATATATATATATATATATTATTATATTATATATATATATATATATATATATATTATATATATATATGACATACATGATTATTATTATTATTATTATTATTATTATTATTATTATTATTATTATTATTATTATTATTATTATTATTATTGCACAGCATCAGCATTACTAATTCTTTGAGTTCAGTAGATATTTTACAAGTGACGCTTATGATATACCGCGCCCCCCCTCCCCCCCACCCCCCCCCCCCCCCCCCCCCCCCCAACCGTGCAACCAGATTTCTTTAAGAAAAAAAAATCTTCTGGTACATTTTTTCGCTCGTAGTTTGCACCTATCATAAAGTTTGGCTGACCTTTTTTATATATATATATATATATATATATATATATATATATATAGTATATATATATATATATATATATATATAAAATATTATATATATTTATTATAAATATCTGTCACTAGGTCAATAAATAGTTTTACTTCTATTCCGTCGATTTTGAGTCCACAACCCCAATAATTTTTCTCTTGGTTTATTTCTCAATTTCGAGCTGTTCTTTATCTATAGTTTATTCAATTTTTGAGTTGCTTGATTGTTATATTCATCACTGATAGACACGGCTTCGTTCTCGCGGAAATATTTGTTTTACATATACCGAGGAAAGTGACATATCTGGTTTGTTCCTTGTTGTGCCTTGAATAATAATAATAATAATAATAATAATAATAATAATAATAATAATAATAATAATAATAAAAATAATAATGAAACCTCCTAATTACACGAGTCACTAAAATGGGTAACCGATTCGCAGTGTTTTATGAATTTGTAAGAATCTTATTTCAACATCTAAAAAAGTTCTTTCGATAGTGAAATAGAGAACATTTTTAAATTAATTTCTTATAAATTCATCCCTGTGGATTTGGTTCTCCATTAATAATTATGATAATAATGAGGAATATAAGGGCATTCGCTTGTGTAATAAATCTTGATGGGAATACACTTGATACAATCAAGCCATATGCGTGATACCAACAACCAAACAAAGAAATGAGTTTGTTTATAATCTTTAAAAACACTTGGCTGATTTTCATAGTCTTCAACCACACAACAGCAATAATAATAATAATAATAATAATAATAATAATAATAATAATAATAATATTAATTAATAGTAACAAAATAATAATAATAATAATAATAATAATAATAATAATAATAATAACAACAATAATAATAATAATAATAATAATAATCATAATAATAATAATAAATTCAAGAAAACAGAACCAAGTGACTGACTCTTGTGATATTGAACCTGAAACGATACTTCAATATAAATGTAAAAGGTATACATAACGCTAAAATTCACTCTTATAAAAACACATATTAAACTAACATCCACGATCTCTCTCTCTCTCTCTCTCTCGTCTCTCTCTCTCTCTCTCTCTCTCTCTCTCTCGCTGTATATATATATATATATATATATATATATATATATATATATATATATATATATATATATATTCATAGAAATATGTGAACCTTATAAAGAACATCAAATGTTGACATACAAATAGGCAAAAGCATCCATCATTATCAGACGCGCGTATATATATATAATATATATATATATATATATATATATATATATATATATATATATATATATATATTATACTTGCTTATATATTACACAGAAATATGTGAACCTTATATAAAGAACATCATATGATTTGACATACAAATATGCAAAAGCATCCATCTTATACATACACGCCTATATATATATATATATATATATATATATATATATATATATATATATATATATATATATATATTTATATATATATATATATATATATATATATATATATATTATTATACTTGCTTATATATTACACAGAAATATGTGAACCTTATAAAGAATATCAAATGTTGACATTGTTGACATACAAATAAATTGGCAAAAGTATCCATCGTATATATATATATATATATATATATATATATATATATATATATATATATATATACATATACATATAGTGGTGTGTGAGCGTTTGTGTCACTCAACAATAATTACGTATACAAACTGGAGTGCATATGTATTATACATTACTGTATGTAATATTCAACACAGAATATCATATAACTTATATATTTGGTTTTAATCTAGCAGGGTTTTCTAGGTCAAAGTAAAAGTAAAATCCCATTATTATTATTATTATTATTATTATTAATTATTATTATTATTATTATTATTATTATATTATTATTATTATTATTATTATTATTATTATTATTATTATTATTATTATTATTATTATTATTATTATTATTATTATATTATTATTATTATTATTATTATTATTATTAATACAAAACTACTTGGCCAACTTATCTAAAATTCAGTCATTCAAAATGTAAAACACCTCTCAGAAGAATATATTAAACTGGTTAATAACATCGTAATGGATAGAGGATTTTCACTCCTCTACTTATGGTATTATAATGTAATGAAAATATTAGCTTAAGGTACCTCGAATCGTACTTGAAATAGTCACTTTATAACAATAATAATTTTCCTATCAATAGCAATTCTTCGGGAACATACCCATACGAGATAAACTATATAAAAAAAGATTACTAGAGTATATTTTTTTCCCAAAATATTCCACGGACAACGCTCACTAATTAGGAAATAAAAAACAACCAGAAACATAAAAAAAAAAACAGTTTAGCTTGATCGCAATAATGAAATGTAACCTGATGTTTGATTTCTCATAAAAGTACATCTCAGATGCAAGAATGTAGGGATAAACGATACAATTTAAAGTCCAAAAATTGGGCAATAAGGACAGGAAGTAAAATCAAATCAAAAGTCCAAAAATTGGGAAATAAGGATAGAAAGTAAGATAAAAAAAAAGTCCAAAAACTGGGCAATACGGATAGGAACTACAATAAAATCAAAAGTCCAAAAGTTGGGAAATAAGAATAAGAAGTAAAATAAATTCAAAAGTCCAATCATTGGGAATAAGGATAGGAAGTACAAAATTCAAAAGTCCAAAAACTGGGAATAAGGACAGGAAGTAAAATAAATCCAAAGACTAAAAATTTGGAAATAAGGATAGGAAGTAAAATATAATCAAAAGTTAAAAAAACTGGGAAATAAGGATAGGAAATACAATAAATCAAAGTAATCAAAAGTTAAAAAAACTGGAAATAAGGATAGGAAATACAATAAATCAAAGTAATCAAAAGTTAAAAAACTGGGAAATAAGGATAGGAAATACAATAAATCAAAAGTCCAACAATTGGGAAATAGGGATCGGAAGTAAAGTAAAATCAAGAGTCCAAAAACTGGGAAATAAGGATAGGAAATACAATAACAAACGTCCAAAAATTGGGAAATAAGGACAGGAAGTACAATAAATTCATTAAACCCATAAAATAGGAAATAAAGACAGGAAGTACTACAATAAAATCAAAAGTCCAAAAATTGGTAAATAAGGATAGGAAGCACAATAAGACAACTTCATCTATGTGCACTGTTCCATGATGCTATTTCCACCTGAAGAAGCCTAAGACCTGGAAGTGAGAGGCTGTCAGGCTCAAGGCAAAATCTCAAAAATCTCGAAGAATCTTTACGGCCTAAAGACCCGTGTGCCGTCATACAAACAATATATCTGTAGGCACTCTCGTCATGCAGTTTGCGGTCCCTCTATTTCTACGGGGATATTTCTAAACGTTAGTACTCAGGCAGAGCGAAGCCGAATAAAAAAAAAAGTTACAGACTATCTCTCCTCACTAACACACACAAGTAAAATCCAAAGCTTTTAAAAGCGATACAATAATTATAAAGTACATATTACAAGATAAAAAACCTGTCAGGTAAAGGCTGCTTCGATCATTAATATTCTCTCTATTTTTATATGATCAAAATATACTGAACTCAAAAAAATTTTTATTTCATTGGAGGATAAAAGCATAATACCTCACGAGTGAAGATTTGATGAGTTAATTAAATATTGCTAAATGCAAAGCATATATCATGAAAAACCTTCACAGCCCGTCTAGGAATTATTTTTATTATTATCGTTGTTGTTCATAATATGCACTTATTCATGCGGAACAAACCACGAAAGCATTTAACTTGCATTACTGTCTTCAGTAGACTTGAATGTCTACTTGTAGCGAAACACCTGGGAAAAGGTAAAATAAAATAACACTTCCGATGAAATAAATAAATATATAAAGAATATAAATTGATAGGAAAATAATAAAGCAAAGTTCAGTATCGCTCACAGATATTTTTCTACATATCGAAAAGACTGGAGCATGACTACGAAGAAGACAAACAGTATCACCTGTGCTTTTCCAACTGTTTACAGTAACAAAAGAAAGAAGTCACCTGTATGGAGAACCTGACCAGAAATTCACATATATTTAAAAAAGACCATGGAAACCAAGAACCAATCAAAAGATGGAATGGAATTCATTATCACAATTAATTTAATCAAAGTTTGGTACTTCAAAATTTTGACAAAATGTAAAATAAGTTCCTTCTGAACAAAGTATACAGAGGACACCTAAAACTTGAAAAATACTATAAAATAACGGAGGATATTCTGTTGAACTTAGTCTTAGACGGGGAGCCGGATGCTTCAGAGGCAATGGTAAAACTTGGAATAATATTCATGTGCACAAATTCTTTTACAGAATGGCATCCAACAGACGACTTCTATCCTCAAGGCCATCAAAGGCAATTCAGTCGACTTCCTGTCCATCTATCTGTCTGCCTGTCTCAATACTTCTATGCGAGTCAGATCCGATTTTGAAGGAACCCCACCTTGCTCCGACAACCACCACCACCCCCTTCCCCCCAACATCCCCGTCAAGTTTAGTCATCTATCAATATGTCCGTCTCAGTCTAAAAAATTATCCAAAGAATTTGTTTGACGCACAAAAATTGACGTTAACGACCCAGACGCAAGACATCCGGAACCTTCCAAAATTTCTTCAAATATTTTAATTTACCAAATTTTGCTGTAGTTGTTAATTTGTCTATAAACCACTACATATTACCAGTCCGCCCAAATTCGATATATATATATATAATATTTATATATATATATATATATATATATATATACACAAAACATTCAAACATTGAACTATTAAAACATCTTTTTCCAAGAAGAAATTAAGCCTTGAGAACTTTCAGTTTTTTGGATGATTACGCTATTTCATTTCACTATAGCGTTAGATAATGTATTGTAATCATATCAAAACTGGGCGCTATTTGGGAACATAAATGGCATTTTTAGGCGTGCACTTGACATTTTGCGAATTCACTTGAAATATATTTGGGAATGCAGATAATACAGTTTGACTGCAAGTTGCAATTTTGTGAATAAAATTCACATTATTTTTTATTATGTAACCGAGATTATTATAAACAATTCCCATGTCTTAGACTACAAATAATATTTCTGGGAATGTAACAAACATTTGGCAAGACAAGTAGCAGTTTTGATAATGAGTGTTATTGGGAATGCAACTGACGAACTCTAGAGATTGCCGCATTCCAATATAATACGCGAATTCTTTCATATCGCAACCAGAATGCTTTCGTTAGAGATACATAATTATTCTTGAAACTGCGTTAACTTTAATCCTATAAATTAAATATTTTACTCATGTAACTGCATTATCCTTAATCTTACATCGAGTATATCTTTAGTCTTGTGAATGTTTTTAGCTCTTTAGTCTAATTATCTGTATACCCTGAAGGAATCATGCAACTAAATTACATTCATTACTGTAGCCGAAAAACTGTATTTCAGTAAAAAATATACATATTTACTCAAGTAATGACCTATCTTTACACAATATGATTTAATGTTTTTCTCTTGCAACCTAAATACATACTTCTCTCTATAGAAAAAATATAATTTTGCAACCAACAAATTATTACAATAGCTTGCCTCGTACTAAAGAGTATTTCACATTAGTTTATTTATGGCTAGAACCAGACAACACCTACGGTCATGATGCCCAATAAACATTTCAGTGTCTGCTAAAACAATTCATAGAACTCAAGAGAGGGAGAAAAATATTATTTTATAATTTTTCCATTATATCACATTCATACAATCCATGCATTAAATATTTCCATTCCTCTTAATGATAGTTAGATATAAAAACGGGTACATAATCGGGAAAATGGGCACATAAAGTACGGTGGACATCATTCCTAAGCATGGTAGACCTTTTGTTGTACACTTCATATTGATATATAAATAAGCGTATGCAAGCAAACGCTATATACCTTTGCAAATGAGAATATATGTTTTTTCGTGCGTTTCGTCATAAGTGAGAATCATAAACCGATAATCCACAATTTATCACTCTTTTCTCTCTACCATATATACTTGGACAATTTCAACATATGTATACTGTATATAATGCTATACATACATACATATACTGATATACACATGTGATATACCACTTATATAAATGCTATTATATATATACCTACTATATAATTATATATATATATATATATTTATATATACACACACATATATATGTATATGTGTCTGTATATGTATTGTTGTTTATACATATCATACGCACATCCATGCCATGCAAAAAAGAAGAGAGAGAGAGGGGGGGAGAGAGGAGAGATAGGAGGGAGCAGGAGGGAGGAGGGAGAGAGAAGAGAGGAACGAGAGTGCAGGGGGGGGGGGGGGAGAGGGAGGGGAGAGGGAGAGGATTCCAAGTGCCCGTGTGCGCGTAATGCGAACTGAACATTACAGTCCTTCTGAAAGTTGAAATGAAAAACTCTGAAAAGTTGGGGAATTCTGCCTTTGACATTTTTGTGCCTTAGAATAGCAGCCCCAGAGGGGTTTCTTCAAAAATTAGTGCCGGCTCTGCAAAAAGCCTATATTTTTGAATTTTTCATCTTTTTTCTCTCCTTTTTCGACAACCCCAATCGTCGAATAAGTCATTTCTTGTTTAGATCCAATCATATAAGGGGTTGCAGATTTACTTATGACGAATGCATTAAAATTGCATATGCCACCCGAAGTATGCGCAAGTGCGCATTTCTTTCTGCGCAGTTTCACAGAGCTGCGCAAAAATGATTACCAGGTCGGAATTCGTTCCAGTTAAATCCCATAAACAATAACTTATACATACAAGAACACACATATAGATACGTACATAGATAACTATATATACATACAAATACATACACGTATATATATACGTGTGTGTGCGTGTGTGTAACTTCAATTAACCAGAAGGGTGCAAGGATATGACTCTACACGACTACATGAGCGCTTTCATGCATTTCTACAACTAATCAAAGATTAGGTATCAACATTAAATCATTTCTAGGCGGTTGGCTCTAAACAACAAAGAAAGTTCACAACCACATTCCCACATTTAAACCTAACTGGCAATATATATTTATTATATATATATATATATATATATATATATATATATATATCATACACGCACTCAGGTTCTCAGGACCCAACGCACCGTCATACATGGTACAATAGAACGCCAGCCACGAAAACATGAAGAAAAATTATATATACTGGCAAACATGTCCGCACATAAAGTTTGAGACGCATGAACATAAAAGCATGCACACAAACATGCAGGAAAACATGCACGGGACACACACATATGACACTAGTGACAAGGAGATCTTGAAGTCAACACAAGCGAGAAAATCAAAGACACAGAGAGGAAGTGAATAAGTGAGAGGAGAGAATGCAAACGGGGAGAGAGAGAGAGAGAGAGAGAGAGAGAGAGAGAGAGAGAGAGAGAGAGAGGTGTAAAAGTAAGTAAGCAAGCAAGATGAGAGAGAGAGAGAGAGAGAGAGAGAGAGAGAGAGAGAGAGAGAGAGAGAGAGAGGCACAGGAAATCACAAATATAAACAAGGACACAAACTAAGGTTGACAGAGATACTGCAGCGGATCTGGCCAATGCTAAAGAACAGAAGAAACGCAGATATTGATGAAAATAGACGCAGAGTATATGGCGAGTGAAAGAGAGAGAGAGAGAGAGAGAGAGAGAGAGAGAGAGAGAGAGACAGAGAAAAAAAAGAAATAAGAGAAAAAAAGAAATAAGAGATGAGTAAATAGTCCGTTAGAATTGATGAAACTCGGCGATGAAAGAGGGAGGAATGAAAATAGAAAAATATAGTTTGAGTGAAACTAAGTCCCAGCGAGTGAGGGGGAGAGAGAAAAATTCAGAAACATAAAACCGGAGGAAATAAAACTATACAGTAAAACTATTTTAGAAAATGAAGATGAAATTTGAATAAAGAAAGAAAACACGGATACGTATATGTACATATACATATATGTACGTAGAAGGTAAATGAAACGAGAGATTAGAAAATCATGCGATCTATTTGCATTAATGCAAAATCAAACATTACTTATGAAATCTCATTTGAAAGAAGTGATAATCATTTTTCACATTTGCATGGGGGATGAGGGCTGCAGGGGTAGGGGGGAATCTAAAAAGAATGACCGCGTAAAGAAGAAAATACTAAGATATGATAGCTCGACAGTCAAGCGACGGAAATGAGAGATACAAAAAAAGAGAGGAATAAATACGAAAACAAAATGTAGATAAAATACAAGTGAAAAATGCAAACAAGCTAAGAAAAGTTCGTCATCAATTTTATTTTCATGAATCTCAGTTTCACATCAAAACAAAAGTCATGCAAATTAATATCATGCATTTTTCCTTTACTTAGGTTCTCTTGGGAGAAACAGAATGCATAATCACAACAAACACACACACACAAATTGCCATCGTTTGATTGCCAAAGAATTAACATCAGTTCACAATGGTTTTCCTTGATTTAAAATGAATCTAACATTTAAAAAGAAAAAAAAGAGAGAAACAGGGCAAGATGGACCCTTAATAAAATGAAGAAATGAAAAACAGGAATGATAACAGGGTGGGGGTTAATATGTGCAACAGAGAGCAGGAAGCACGAAAGATGGCAGGCTGATCATTTTAGAAGGTGGGGTGGGGGGTGGGGGGGCGGGATAGAGATAAAAAAAATGGGCGACAGTTGGTGACAAAGGCGTGGGAAGCTGGACAAGAGAAGTACAAGGAGGATATGGACAGCGTAGAGGGAAATAACGTACGTAGTATAAGAAATAAAGAAGCACTCATTCAAAAGGAGAGAGAGAGAGAGAGAGAGAGAGAGAGAGAGAGAGAGAAGAGAAGAAGAAGGGGGGGGGGAGGAGAGAGAGACGAGAAGAGAGAGAGAGAGAGGAGTTACAAACAAGACTTGGATTATAGAAGCAGACGTTATCAAGAACAGTCTTGTATTCTGTTTGACAGTAGATTCACAACCTCTGGATGCATAAGGATGTATGGGTGACTGCTCAAAACGCCTTTCAATAAAAATAAGGTGCACATTATGAACTTCTTACGACTGTTCCAATCACACAAAAAGGGAGTCCGTTGGGGTGGGGATTTTGGAAAATTATGAAGATATTGATAAAATGCACACTTAATCATATAATCCTTTATACGACATAACTAAAACCCCATGACCTTCTTTGAATTATTCAAATATCAGCCATGATGCATAAATACCAAACACTTGTGAATCAGGACGGATGCAATATACATGGAATATTCGAAATGCTCACGAAGAGCGAAACAAAAAGTAAGCTAACACATGTTTTTATAAATAATGAAAAACTGAAATATCTAGCATCAATTATCAGCTATTAAAATAAATCAGTGCTGTGTCAAATAATAAACAGCAGTGACAGAACAAGCAATAACGAAAGGTAAGTATTGCGTTACAGGCAATAACTCTAGACCTCTCTCAGACCACCTATGGACAAACCATTACGACTATCCGTATTCCAAATACTTTCAGAGATTCTTTCAAGCCTGAAGCCCAATACAGACAAGCCCCTTTCCCCCTAAAATCGAAAGAAAACACAATGCAAACTCCTGACGCATTTCATGCAAAATCTTCCACTGAAAGTACTTGGCAGCGGCGTATCGAATCCCTTCTATTTTCTTTTTCCCTGGTAAACTTTCGAAAGATCCAAACGAAAAAAAAAAAAAAAAAAAAAAAAAAAACTTCGCTCAGGGGAGAGGAGCAGGGAAATCTCAGCTTCGGACGTCAGTTATTGGAAGAAAACTTTTCGTCCGTAAACACGTCTCAAACGAACCCTGTGATACAATCCCGTTCCAGGTAAACAAGTACCCGAGGGAATCTGGAATGAGACATCCGTCCCTCGGAGTCGTAAAGAAGTAGGTCTCCGGATGGTCATCAAGGTTTAGGGTCCATTTGCCACGAAGGGCGACCGAATTAACACAAGTCACGTGACACTCAAGAAAGAGGTATGACTGATTTGCTTGCTTAAATAATAATAATAATAATTTTATCATTATAATACTATATCACAAACGTAAAGTTTTAAAATCAATTAACTTATACATATGCCGGGTACTCAATTACTTATTGGTCATAAACAACACATGAGAAAGATTCCAGAGCCTATAATTATTAAAAAAAAACGAACGACTTGCACTTTGCAGAAGACAGATAATTCTTCCTAAACAACTCAGTTCCGAAAGAATAAATTTCATTACCAGTTAAGGTTATCAAAATAATTTTATTCTCGATAGAGGTAAAAACAAGCAAGAAGTGATGCCAAGTCACTAAAATGAAGAAACTTTTCCAGAGAGAGAGAGAGAGAGAGAGAGAGAGAGAGAGAGAGATAACAAGGCAAGTCTAATCCACAAGCAGAATGAAAAGCAGAATTAAATGTACGTCCCAATAAAATCAAGAGGAACAAAATCTTATGAATGAGATAAAAACTTCGGATAAAAAAGAACACCCACAATAAATAGAGCAGGTAAAGAACACATGTAGAAGGAGGAGAACAAACAGATAACAAATAATAAAAACGGACAGGAGAAAGGGAGAGAAGTTTTGCTAAACCGAAGAAACGGAAGAAAGAAAACTGAAGAAATGTTTTGTTGAATTTGCGGTCTGGGTGATCTTGAATATCGTCTCAGGTACACATCAATTTGAACATGACTAACACCAAAACTGAAAATCGCCAGTGGAAATAATGGACATTCCAGAGAGAGAGAGAGAGAGAGAGAGAGAGAGAGAGAGAGAGAGAGAGAGAGAAGAGATGAAAAATCTTACTGGGAATTAAAGCATATATACAGTGACCTTCGAGAAATATTCATTAAAATGGATAAACAACGGGAAATGTTTCATTGATCCCAGAAGTTACTGTATGAATGGAATAAGATCACACAATAATTTACAGTATATAATGAAAATAATTGACTCTACTGTACCAACTGAGAGAGAGAGAGAGAGAGAGAGAGAGAGAGAGAGAGAGAGAGAGAGAGAGAGAGAGAGAGAGAGGCTACAAAATAAGGAATGTTTCACTGATCTCTTCAGCAATTTGACGAATGAATGGCAACTCATACCATAATTTACGGTAAACGTTTCAACATGAATTATGAAGATGTCTGATGTAAGTTCGGATCAAAGAAATTTGTATATCAGTCAGAATCAAGCCTAAGCATAAAAATTTAGCAAATAATACGATGGTGGAGGTGACGATAAAAACACGTAGAAACTAATCCTGAGACAAATTAACAATTTCATCACATATTGACAGATTACCCTAATCACAGGCTATAGTAATCCTCTGGTAACATGTTTTTCAGGAAAGATTCTGTAATAATATCTTCAATGAAGAAAGGGCTAAAACGAGGGTTTCCCGCCACCAACCCTTATCTTAGGTGCAACTCGTGAAATGGATTAAATAATTAATTCAATTTGGCAAATGTCATGCCAATTACAGACAAACCGTGCTATCTTTTAAAAGCAAGTAAACAATGCTATTTTTGGAAGAATATGGACCATAATTACTTGAAGTAGGATATTTTTGACAGAACACATCACGACATCCGACGCCTAAAATGTTTAGTAGAGCACCCACAATAACATTAAAATATTTCCGTCACAGGACAGGAAACGACATCTAAGGGAAAATGTTTTAGACAGGAAAAGTTAAGAATTCTTTAGTATATGACCAAGTCATCAACACAGCCTTCTCGACAGAAGACACCCTAACATCAACATCAACATAGTATTTTATTCATAAGATAAAATAACGATATCTGAAGCAATTTATTTCGGGCAGAGGACAGGTCATGAATTCTGATTTATGAAATTTTTAAAAGATAACAGATAACATTTTACATAGGAGATACGTCACAAGGTCAGCATAACATGGAGGTCGGACGAGACCATGACATTTTCATAACATTTTAGACAGAAGGTCAGAAGGTGCACCATGAGATTTACATAACATTTAAGGAAGAAGACAGTTCATGATATCAATGTAGCATTTTTTGACAGACAGATCATACTATCAATATGACATTTTAAACAAAGGAAAACCCTGAGATGAATATATCATTTCGCACAAAAGATGAACCATAAGATTAACATAACATTCTAGACTAGATAAACCATGTTATATGAAGCAGGCTATCTTACAGAGAAGGTAGATCATGAATTCTGAAGGATAGTTTTTCATCTCATAATATTGAAAATTAAATCTCTTATTTTATAGAATTATACTAGAGAGGAATAATGCAAAATACATTTTTAACGTTGCAAAACAAAAGGTACTGTCACAATACTAATCCCAATATGAATATTTTTTCCTATTGCAGAAATTTTATATGCGGTAAGATAACCTTAAGTGTCTGGATAGGAGGGAAAAAGTAGGGATGGTAGGATACATATTACGAGCCTTATTACTGGTAGGTTAAGGCGACATATTATTTGAACGGGCTCTTTCTCAGCGTGCAACGATTTCCATACTAATCATGCATAAAGCTTGAAATAATGGATTAGCTGTCGTTACCTAATGATTACTTAATTTCATGACAACATGCATCGCTCCATATTTTTTTATTTATTCTCAACCGGTCAATTCCGTCCGAAACGGCAATAATTTCTCCATAGATTTTTTGTGACTCCCAGTTGCTTAATTTCAAGATATGAAGGAGCTCCTCAGAATTTCAAGGCACCAAGTGACTTTCAACATCACAGTAGTTTCTTCAGACTGGAATGTCTGCACAGATTTTCTACTCATTTTCGGTTGCTTAATTTTTATTTTACGGTATCTGGAATGCCTTCAGAGGTTTTCGAATAGTTGCAAATCTTCTCATTCAAGGCAATTGGAATGTCCTCAAGGAATTTTAAGTAATTTCCGATGACGTAATATCAATATCGCAGGAATCTTCTCAATTCTGGAAATGTTATCCATTTATGTCCTTTTTGCACTTCATAATTACCTGAGTCATATGAAATATCCTGAGGTCTAAAGTGATATAAATTCCTGGAACCTGGGAACGATATGTCCTAATATAATTCTAGGTCCTCTCAAGGATTGCCCCATAGAGAGGACCTGGAATTATATAAGGCCATATGCGGTCTCAGGTTCCAGGTGTTTATATCTCTTTAGACCTCAAGATATTTCATATGACCCAGGTTAATTATGAAGTGCATAAGGACATAAATGGATAACATTTCCAGAATTGAGAAGATTCCTGCGATATTAATATTACGTCATCGGGAATTACTTCAAATTCCTTGAGGACATTCCAATTGTCTTGAATGAGAAAAATTTTGCACAAACTATTACGAAAATTTCTGTTTGTATTTGTTTTGTATGGTGTTTTTATTTTTACGTTGCAATGGAAACCAGTGGTTATTCAGCAACGGGACCAACGGCTTTACGTGACTTCCGAACCACGTCGAGAGTGAACTTCTATCACCAGAAATACACATCTCTCACTCCTCTATGGAATGGCCGAGAATCGAACCCGCGACCACCCAGGTGGGACGCTAATACCATACCAACCACGCCGCTGAGGCGCTTGAAAATTTTTGTAAGCATTCCAGATACCGCAAAATGAAAATTAAGCAACAGAGGATGAGTAGAAAATCTGTGAAGACATTCCAGTCTGAAGAAATTACTGTGATGTTGAAAGTCACTGGGTATCTTGAAATTATGAAATCAAGCAACTGGGAGTCACGATGTAAAATAATTTTGGACATTCGGTTGGATTAGTTTTTGTTAACTGAAAAATTACATATCAATAGACCGGACTAAATAGATACTTATAATACATACATCCATACATACATACATACGTACACACACATACACACACACACACACACACACACATATATATATATATATATATATAATATATATATATATATATATATATATATATACATGACTTGAAAAATAAATAAATTTGGGGAAATTCTTGTAGCAATAATGAGTAAATGGAAAATAAAATTTCAAAAAATGAGGTTAAGATCCAAAATTAGACGAAAATCCTAAAATGAAAAAAAAGGGGGCAAAATTTGCAAAAAGACCCAAACCAAGAAAGCGCAGGTAATACACACGAAATTCCCTGCCACCCACACACAGGCCTACATACCCAGCCTTCCCATGCACACACGCACATGCACTAGGAAAGCCACACTCAAATGGGGACAGCATGGGGTGTGTGTATGTGTGTGAGTGTGAGAGAGTGTTATGGTGGGGGGGGGGGGTATAGGAGGTGTACGGTTTTGTAGGGGGTTTGGAAAAGGGGGGTTATGGGAGAAGGTTTGTTGGGGTCTAACGGTGAAATTGAGTCGCAACGCACTTGCGGTTCGATAAATGCATTGTTGCACGGGTAATGGCAAAGTTGTCAAGGGTAGGAACGTGACTAACACCGATCCCTTCCCCCCCACCAATAGCCCGATTTGGCCCTTTTCCCCTCCGACGTGTAGTGCCGAGTGCATGGGACGAACGAATGAGGAGGAGGGAGGGAGGGAGTTAGAAGGCGGCGGAAGAGGAGGGGGAGGGGGAGGAGGAGGAACCCCTAACCCTCCCAAGAACCAGTCCTCCATCCGCAGCCACAGCCGCCAACCCTACACTAAAACCCCACCACCATCCTTGCACAACCCCTCTTCTCTCGCGCTTTCTCTCTTTCTCTCTCTCTCTCTCTCTCTCTCCCCCCTTTTATGGAAAAATAGAATGTGCGCAAATGGTTTATCTTTACGGAGCGGAAATAACAACCATTTACTCTCCAGGTTCAGCGGATTTTGCTCTGTCTTTGTTATTGTTAAGTATATTTCTATATAACGTTTCTGGTTCTCCCTTCCTCTCTCTCTCTCTCTCTCTCTCTACCTCTCTTCTTCTCATCGTCACTAGCACAGACACACACACGCTCTTTCTCTCTCTTTCTCTCTCTCTTCCTCTCCCCCAACCGACATACAATGTGAGGAACAAAATGTAAAAGGCAGAAATGCTTAATAAAAAAAAAAAAAAAAAGATGCCATGAAGCTCACGGGGGGCTCAGCTCCCTTCAGCATTTTACCCAGAAAATCTTTGGGCCTTTAATATCTCTCCCACGGTCAATTCTATTCCACGCCGCGATTAACTAATATGCATTGAATTCTTTGGTCCGGAGTGGATATTGGTTAAACTTTGTTTGCCTCAAAAAACAAACAGATATGATTGAAGTAATGAAGTATTGAACCCAATCATAGAGTTAGTAAGGGGGAGACATCAATGGATGAATTATTTCTGCGCATTTTGAATTCCCTTTTAGCCTTTGCTTTCAGAAATGCGACTGCAAATCGGGATTCCCCTTTTTCAATGGAAAATAATCGATGGGGAAAAAAAAGAAGACAGCATATCCGAGACTTTGTGCTACTTTTTTTTTAAGCTTTGTGAATAGCAGAATGCAAGTCGGGGGAGGCAGGTCTCTAAGGTTCATAAAGGTTCTCTCTTAATGCTTAGCTTTATGAAGAGATATTCGCTCGGCATAAAAACAACGACTTTGCAATAATCATTGGACACTTAATGTGATAAGATCGTGACTTGTCCTTGACAGGTACCGGCCCATGGCCGGACCACACATTGGGGCATATTGCTGACAAGGTTACGATTTAGAAGTTATTGAAGTGAAACTTTTAATGATAATAATGATGACCGCAATACCAGCATTGAGAGACAGAAATACTATGGTGTTTTCTTACTTCTATATTAGCAATAAAGCAACAGGTTACACAAATTAGTACAAAACATTATTATTATTATTATTATTATTATTATTATTATTATTATTATTATTATTATTATTATATTATTATTATTATTATTATTATTATTATTATTATTATTATTATTATCCAGTAACAATCAATAAAATGAACTTTTGATATCTAAACATAATTAAAAAAACGAATGTCAATAAACTCAGGTACTTGATGCTTTAACATTAGCGATTTTCTTATCTGCTCCATACTGATTTCCACAGGATCTCTTTTACAAAAATGGAGTAGGCCTGGCCGGGAAGTTGCTAATGCTCGCTGATAAACCAAAATGTAAAAATACTTTATTTTAAACAGATTTCTCGAACTGGCGAAGATACGTGGCGTTACATGGACCCTACTTGTAAAAGAAAATATATCATAGGTACCAAAAAAAGAAATGGGAACTTTGTTTTAATCATAACTCACAGCTTGTACGGGGCATAAGAATAGAAGCCAAATTTATGACCAACTGATGATGTATTAATTCTACCCAAGGTTTCAATTTTTTTTGTAAGTGCCTGATGATGTCATACATTACCCTGTTATATTAACCATTTTCCTTGAAACCTAAAAAAGGAAAAAGTTGATTTCTGCGAAAAAAAGAAAAAGAGGCCATACAATGCATAAACAAAAGACTTGGCAGAAAGATGTTCTTACTTTTCTTCAACTGCATATAAGAAATCCCACGACAGGTCATGACTAAACCAGTGGGAGTTGATTTTATAAATATAATATATTATGAAAGAGTAAAGTTTCTAGTCATTGCTTGCTGATTGTCACCTTCTTTCTGCCTGTTGCAAATTTAATACCTATATGGTTGTGTCTATATAAATGACAAATTCTTCAATTACATTTAAAATTATCAAATAAATGCTAAATTTTGTGATGGTCTCCTAGACTATCTAACTTCTTCATTATTCTTCATCATTAAAAGAATTCTAGTAGTTATCTTGACCGTCATCATATTGAAAATTTAGACATCGAATTTAGGCGTACTATTTCCATTTATGCAGAACGTACCTTCAAAGCTAACGAAAAACGAGAGATCCATTTCACATCTGCCTTCCGTTGGCCTATATTGATTTGAGTACCCAATGCAAAAGGAGCAAATTACTAATTTCCAAAAACTCTTATCATATAGATGTATTAGCTTTACAAAGACATATGATTTATCCAAAAAGCAACAAAATTCGTTTTTTAATAATTAATAAAATCTCTTTCCCACTCGCTACATTAATTAAGCAAAACTAAAAAATAAAAATCATACGTAAACACACAAGCTTCAATTCACTGATAGATTCAATTATTAAAACAAATTAGCGGCACAACAGTTTTAGCCATCGAAGCAGAAGGACAACCTGAAGGACTCTGGGACTGGATTCCTGAACCTAACATCTATCCAAGACTAGAAGGATACTGGAAAAGAAATGGAGAGGGAATTATGGACTACTAATTATTAATTAAATTAAAAACGTCAGTGTCTTGCATAAAAATATTAAAAACGTGTATTAAACTCGAAGACTAGAGAGAGAGAGAGAGAGAGAGAGAGAGAGAGAGAGAGTAATGACTCGTGCAACGTTTTCTGTGCAGTGTTGATTATTTACATTTGAGGCAGGTCTCAAAATTATGAAATGTGGCATGTTCTTTTCGTTTTAACAAAATTTCTTTCTTGACACTATGAAATATTCACTATGATGTTTGTATCTGAACAATTTTCCAAAAATGACAGGAAATCCAATTGAGGTGAGCAAATGATTACTTTAATGAAATAACAAGATCCATGAATGACCCAATAGACAGCTAAATATATCCTCAACACAAGATCAACTGGCCATTATTTACCAATGTTTTCTGATAACAACAGAAAAACTTGAAGTTTTCCTTATCAAACTTTCTAAGAACTCCGTTTGGCTACGCTTCCAACTGCATTCAGGAAGGTTGCAGTTCTTCCTGAATGCAGTTGGAAGCGTAGCCTAATGGAGTTCTTAGAAAGTTTGATAAGGAAAACTTCAAGTTTTTCTCTTGTTATCAGAAAACCATTGGAAGAATTTAACTGAAAATTGCATAATTCATCTGATACCTTTTAAATAATTTGTAATTTCCAAAGGATGGGCAAAATTAAAAAATCGAGTCAGTAAAGTCACTTGAACAAACGAATTATAGTTAAGTGAAACTGTCTACGTCTGGGCTATTGGCACTCAACCTACAAACACTTCAGGAAACAGCGAATACATCAGCAACTCTGGATAAATCAATAAACCTAAATGTCCCAGAAAAGTCAAAGAAATAGTAAAAGTAAACGCGCGCCTCTGAAAAGAGAAACCCACGGGACTCAGAAAAAAACCAAAACCCTTGAAGAAAGCAATGAATTCGCAACGTTGGGAGAATAGTGCAAAATAGAATGAAACGATTTGCTCTTGGAATTTACAATCTCCCTAAAGTAAACAATAACATTACGATACTTCGAGAGCAATACTCAGAAGAAACGAATGTCGTTTGTCGTTCCAGAAATAAAGCATAATTCCCTCTTCAGAGTATTAGAAGGGATTTCTGACACAGTAAAGCTTTTTCTTTTCACGACTCAGCCATTTTACGTTTATTTCTGACAAAATACAAAGGAAAATATGTGTATTTAAACAGAAAATCTTTGGGTAATGTTTATTTAACCCAAAGCCTCTCCCGAATACTATCAGGCTGAACTCATCCAGTACTTTATTTACTTTTATAGAATACCTCGTGCGTATGCATATGAATAAACTATGAAAATAAATCAAAATGATGATGTATGTAGACTACCCACATATCGTTATTATCTCACATAAGTTCATTTTGTTACTTAAATGAACGTAACCTTAGTTCCAAATAATGCTTTTTTATGCCGTGACTCATTGAAATCTCCACATAAAGTCCTCATCAACCATATCGGAATTCTTTCGGCAGGAATATAAATTATAATATTTACCATCAAAATCTAAGTATTTTTCATTCCACAGGTTTACCTTCTCTGAACATCTTAGTAATTGATCTATATGCTGTCTATCTGTTCACTAAGCCGCCCGCTATAGTTAAACTGTTTTTTAAACGCACTAAAAATCTGATATCATTGAGGACTATGGCTTTCAGGCCCCTATCCATATCATCTGTGGGTGATATGTTGGACGTCATATGTTAAGATCGAAAGGTCACAATCATACTTAGAGGTCAAAGGTCGATTAAGAATTCAGCCTTGGTAAAAAAAAAAATCTTCAACTATACAGAATAGAAAATTCTTACTAGGCACACACACTCCTCTACTGAAGCCGGTGTGCAGACTGCAGAGTGAAGTCAAGGTTAAGGTTTTACTGGGAGCCAACGGGCAAATAAGAATTTAACCTTGGTATCAACCTTGAATTATACAAGACAGATCCTTCATTCCTGGAATGTGTAATCCATCGAGGAAGCCAATAAGCAGAATGAGGTCAAGGTCAACATAATACTTAAGAGGTTAAAGGGTTGTTGTATTTAGTATTATGTATTAATACTATCTTTATTTTGTCATTACACAAGCAATAAAATATTTATAGTATACATGACAAATACAATTTATTATCTCCCATATTCGCCTATTAGAAAACCACCTATACATAAATAACTGATTTAGTCAAAACTGTCCCATTTTCAGGATAATATGAAATAACAACAAGAGGGACGATAAACCGACAGTGACAGTAGGAAGTAATAAAACGTAAACACGAGGGATTACGTTAAGAAAGTAATTGTGTACGTACGTTATTTGAACCATTTACAGTCCAAATGAACCAGGACTATTCTGATTAATTATTAGACAAGAACAATTAAGCTAAGTTAGATTAAGTCCTTCCGATTTAGTTGGACTCCATTCCTTGTAATATATAAACTCAGATTATTTTCGTCGTGGGAATACCTACTGCTTTCATGCCGTGAAACTAGAATCAAGTTATGTCCTGAAAACAACCAAGGATAGGAGGAGGATTTGGAGATCAGAAGCAAGTGGCTTTTCCTTGACAGAAGACAACTAAGAGGAAGAGCTGATATCATATAATAATTAGAATTACTGCTTACATATAATTAGCTCCACCGATATGATGAGAATGAAACCTTATTTAACCATTAGAAATAGAAGTTTCGACATCAATATAATGAACCACAGATACAATGATATTAAACATTACTTAAAAAATAGACATTGAGCTATCCGCAATTATGAATGAGCTCATTGTTACAGTGAGGATGAAACCTTACCAAACCATTTCAACTTGAAGTCACCACATTGATATAATAAGCTACACTGATAATGATAATGAACCCTTATCAGAACATAACATTTTGAAGTCATCAAGGATATAATAACCCGTACTAATAGAATACTAACGAGAATTTAGTAGATCACGATATTTTAAGGTTGAACCTTAGATATAATGAGCATAATAATATAAAAAGAATGAAACGTTATTGGACCACCATATAAATGTTTCTTCTTTAAACTAACATGAAACCAGAACTGAACTTTCAGCTGTATATAGAAGTCTGCTTAGTAATACTGGAAGTTAAATTATACTTCTTAAAGGTCGTTTACATTTTATTTAAGTGCGCCACCTCGTGTTCGCTTTAAACTTTTTCCCAATCAATTTTTCTGAAACCGAGACAAACGAATATGGCGGCGAATGTTACGACAGACAAACTGGAAAAAATATAAGAATATAATACTTAGGAGATGCTGAAAAAATGAATACAGTAATCATTGCTAGAGAAAAAAAAATTTAATTTTCGATATGGCAATCAAAATGATAGTTGCCTAAAGAAAGGATAATAATAAGATAAATCAAATAAAAGGAAAGAATTTTTAACCGAAATAAATCAAAGAGAAATCGGAACAACATTGGATTTCAGAGAAGATTCATGAAAACATAAGCTACACTGAAAGGACCCAAAAACCACACCTCGCAATGATCGTGAAAAAAAAAATATTCACTATACTATTCACCTGTTATGTATGTATATTTTATATATACACAAACACATACTTGTATATATATATATATATATATATATATATATATATATAGATATATCATATATATATATATCGAGCTACAATGTCCTTTAATATCTATTCGCTCTACCTCGGAATTAATATTATTTTCATATATGCTTAACCGAAGGGGAATTTTTTCTCGATAATAGATTTGCCTGGACCAGGGCGCGAACCTATGGATCCTTTCAAACCCAGGAACGTCAGTGAAGCTTTTCCTACTACACCACCGCGAGAGGTGTAGTAGGAAAAGCTTCACTGACGTTCCTGGGTTTGAAAGGATCCATAGGTTCGCGCCCTGGTCCAGGCAAATCTATTATCGAGAAAAAATTCCCCTTCGGTTAAGCATATATGAAAATATATTCGCGAGGTTAGAGCGAATTAGATATTTAAAGGACATTGTAGCTCGATATATGTATATGAATCACGGAAATGTGATATGATTATATATATATATATATGTATGTATTATAAAGGAAGAGAATAGGCATAAGAAAGTACTTTTCAAAGTTTCTTATAAAAAAATATACGAGAGAGAGAGAGAGAGAGAGAGAGAGAGAGAGAGAGAGAGAGAGAGAGAGCGAGAGAGAGAGAGAGAGAGAGAGAGAGAGAGAGAGAGAGAGAGAGCACAAATCCAAAAATCAGAGATAATTTGACACCAATTAACAGGACTGTGAATAAAAGATCGGAAACCACTCAAACAGAAGTTGAAACGTGAAGATTTAGCGTAATCTATTAACAGCTAAACCAAAACATGAATGGAACAGCAATCCAATAAATATCAGATTGCGTAGAGTAGCCATGGATCATTAATAATGGAATGACTGACTAAACAGGTGATCAAAAGCAATTTAGAAAGGGATAGAACAATTTCCTGACCCATAAATGATATTTAAAGGAGAAATGAATGGATGAGCAGTCTTAATCAATTTTAAATAATGCGTCCTTTACTCACAAGTGCCTGTCTATCCAGAGTGATTTAACGAATTGTGTTAATTACATAAAATATTAACCACTGGCCGATTAAACATATTTGCACGTTTTAAACGTAAATTCTGAGGTTATCAACGACATAGTAAAGAGATTAACGTGAGATAGATAAACCGACGAGGCCTATCAACGGGAATATACAAAATACCCATCACTATTTTAAATTTTCAGACTTTCCGTGACTTCTTAATATGCTGTGGTAAGATATAACGAGAGGGAGAACTTACATGCAGCGAGAGGAAACCTAAGAAAAGTGTAGGAGCAATACTTTATTGAAGGGAATATAGGACCTACAAAAAGTTAGAGTAGCTGTCTAAAATAGAAACACGCGAGTTATGAAATTAGCAAGTCTATACAGTCTCTTACAGCCAGGTTTAGACAGGTCAACACTTCTTGCATGGCATGTTACATTTCACATTTATGTCACATATGCTCATAATAAGGAAAGATTTCAAGCTCTACTCCTAAAATTATTGATTTATGGTAGTATGATTGAGCGCCTAATATGAATGAGAGAGATCGCCAAAATATTCTGTCAAGTCCGGTTAGAGATACAATAAAGGTCAGCAATTATACTTTTAATCATAACTAAGCAAGACACAAGAATGACTTCTGGGGAGGTTAAAAAGCTAAAAACTCTAGTATATAGAAAAACCCATTCCACAAACACAAGCATGTTTCCTCCTAATTCAAAATTACACATTCAGCACACACACACAAATATATATAGATATCCTATATATATATCTATATAGATATATATATATATATATATATCTATATATAGATATATATCTATGACTAAAAGGGGATAGCTTCTGCTAAAAATAAGAAAGCATTGTTTCATTCATCCCCTAACTGGCGGGGTCGAGAATGAACACCTGAGCAAAAAAAAAAAAAAAAAAAAAAAAAAAAAAAAAAAAGTGGGGGGCTTTAACACGGGAAAAAAATCCTTTCTCAGATTCACAAACATTTCATACACACTCAGATACACAGACTTATGCCGTTCGTTAGCATATGAGGGACAAAGGCCTAAATAAAGAAAAAAAAAAGCAGGAGTCAAGACAGAATGTAATGCAATTAAAGCTTTCATCTGAAGAATAATGCGCAGAAATGATGAGATTTTATGTAAAATAAGAACCCATTTTCACGAGACTAGTGACCGAACAAGTACAGCTAAAATGCTATGACTAAATCACAAGATGTACAATATGCATGTTAACGCGTGAATATAGAACTTTAACGCTTGGCAACATAAGCAAAAGCCAATATATTTAGAAAACTTTTTTGATACGAAAAATTTAATGACTGCCTTATCACAGTAACAATAATAAGTCATTAACGTAATTATCGTATTACCTCTGACTCTTTTGCCTTCCAATGTGCTCATAAAAGACATGCACATGCCCATACAAGCAATGATATCTGCCGGGTTTACTGTTATGAGTTGATAACTGTCTGTATTTCAACTTTATGCAGGTGAATACACATGCCTGTGAAAATTAGCAATAAAATCTCAGCAATAAATAAGGCAGAACGGATATCATTTCTCAGAAATTGTCACTGCGAATAAGTATTGCTACATAACGGATGACTGAGTAAATAAAAAATACTAATCACTGAAAAAAGTATTGTATAGATTAGACCATGAATCACATACCATAAGGATGAGGTTTTTACAGCGTGGGGTTCCGGGTTGCATCCTGCCTCCTTAGGAGTCCATCACTTTCTTACTATGTGCGCTGTTTCTAGTAGCACACACTTCTGCATGAGTCCTGGAGCTACTTTTTCCACGGAATTACGACATCAGTGAGGGATACTTTCTTCTTGATTTTGTCAATCAACGTCACGTCTGGTCTATTGGCACGTATCACCCTACATGTTCTGATACCATAGTCCCAGAGCATCTTTGCCATATCGTTTTCTATCACTCCCTCAGGTTGGTGTTCGTACTACTTATTACTGCCAGCTAGCTGATGTTTCTTGCACATGCTCCAGTGGAGGGCTTTTGCAACTGAATCATGACTGTTTTTGTACTGGTTCTGTGTAAGTGCCGGACATTCGCTTGCTATGTGGTTTATGGTCTCGTTTTTCATACCGTACTTCCCACATATGAGCGAGGTGTTAATTCCATCTATTGTTATTTCGACATATCTGGTTCTTAAGGCTTGATATTATGCCTCAAGTTAGCATTCATTCTGTTTCCTTCTTGAGTTCTCCCCTCTGTAGCCATTGCCATGTTTCATCGCTGGCTAATTCTTTAGTCTGTCTCATGTACTGTCCGTAGATTGATTTGTTGTGCCATTCCTCCATTCTGTTTGTCACTCTCCTCTCTGCATATTTCTGGGTCTTAGTCTACTTTTATCAGTCCATCTTCCCATGCATTCCATAGCCACTTGTCTTCACTAGATTTCAGATATAGCCTCAGTGTTCTGATTTCGATGTTGACGTAGTACTCTATGCTTAGTAGCCCTCTCCCTATTTCCTTTGGTGATATGTATAGTCTGTATTTGCTCGTGGGCGTTGTTCTTTGTGTATTGTCATGTGTTTCCTAGTTTTCTGTTCTATGCTGCGAAACGTGCCCTTCATCTCTTGGTGTATTATATTTGCATCCTGCCTCATCTGTTTGATGCTATTCCCATTTGGTAGCTTTATCCCTTCACTCCTTGTTACTTTGCCCTTTTGTATGTTGACCTAGGCACATTTTTCTACTCTAAACTCCATCTTGATGCCCCCAGATACAATCCTTACAGTCTGGATTAGGATATCTATTTCCTTGATGCTCTTACCATACAGCTTGATGTCGTCCATGAACATCAGATGGTTAATTCTGTTGCCTCCATTCTTGAGTTGGTACCCAGCATTCATCTTCTGCAGTACTTTTGTCATGGGAATCATGGCTACTACGAAGAGTAGTGGGGACAGTGAGTAGCCTTAAAAGATCCTTCTCCTTATGTCAATCTCAGGTAGTCTTATCCCAGAGCTTGTAAGTACTGTATTCTAGTTGTGCAATAGCCACCACGTATGTAGTATCATGTCGAAGGCTTTCTTGTGGTCAATCCATGCCATATTTAGGTTGGTTTTCATTCTCCTACTATTATTATTATTATTATTATTATTATTATTATTATTATTATTATTATTATTATTATTATTATTATTATTATTCAAGGGCTCCCATGCATATGGAAAATACCAAAAAGTTCACTGACTTGCTGTACAACCTACCACAGAACAAAATACCCATATTTGTAAAGAAAAGAAAACCCCATTCACTAAAAGACAAATAGTGTGTAATAATGAAAAAAAAAAAGTTCCTTGTAAGATGGCTTGGTCTATGTACCTAGCCCACTCCTTCATAATTTTACGGATTAAATTCTCTATATCTTATAGATCTATGTTTGCTAACTGAGGGGCAAGAGTGTATGGATAGCTTGTTGTTCAGATCACATGAAAAACTGACCCTTTTTTTCTACATTGGACATTACCCATGTAATAACTAGTGCCTGTATTCGGCCAAAATAAGGTTACCGCATATCTTAATGAAATAATTACAAGTTATTTCTAACACGTTAACTGGCTAAATTAGTATCACGGCAGGTTAAAGCACAAAGTAGTACTTGGATAAACTTAACTTCCGATAAATAAATACCGCGAGAAGTTCCAATGGCACAATTGTAGCCCCTAGAAAAAATCTGATTGCTGGCCGAATAAGAAAATAAAACAAGCGACATTTTCACTACATGTGGTCTTTTCGATTTTCTAAGACAATCAAAGGCGTTACAACACCGTACATAACTCCCCTTTCGAAATCCTGGCGCGCAATACGGGAAAAAAGTCCACGGCTCAGTGTTACCAGATTTCACTTACTACTTCGAAAATGAATCTTATCCTTTTAGTTCTACGTTCTAGTGTCCTTTTTTTATGGTTTTATTTGCATATTTAAAGTTAAAATAGAATATATCATCAACATTTAAATGATTATAGAATTATTAGACTGAATTATTTCCGAAAACATGATAACTTTCGCCTAATTCGAACATTTCTTTTATCTTAATATAGTTGAAAAATTCGTTATTTATCAATTTGAATAAATGAACAAAAACATAATTTCTTACGTGATTAGATATGCGTAATTCAGTCGATATACATTGTATAATTACGCTTATTTATTTGTCATTTATTTCAGAAAATGGTAACGAAATTTTTAAATTTCTATTCCCATAAGTTCAAGTATGTAGATGTTGACACTTCTCTTTTGCTCACTCGGGTATATTAAAAATATTGTAGTGCAAAAAGAAAGAAAATTCTGATAATTCCGCATATACTGAAAATTCTAAACAATTTCTAAATTTAAACGACCCTATTATGCAGAATATCCAGTGGAGATACTGAAAATAGGGAAACGTCGTCCATGTCTATCATAGAAACCGTAAATAAGATAGAAAAAAATCGACGACTGTTTACAAACGCGCCATGCAAAAGACTAGATTCAACGATAACATCCAGGTAGTATTCAGCAATGTCAGCGACATAGAAAATCGAGTTCTAAGTCTAATATGCAAAAAGAGTATGTGAGAGAGAGAGAGATAGAGAGACTACAGGCACCTATATTAAAAGTATTACTGTGATAAACTTCTAAGCTTATAATCATATCTTCATTTTTTCAATCATCACTGTTAATATTGGAGTCTCAGTTGGAAACTGGAATGTTACAAGCATATCACTCGAAATAGCTTATCAGGCAATTTATGTAAAAAAAAATTGAGCTGAAATTTACCAACATCACACACGATAAGAGAATTGCTTCAGAAGAGAGAAAAATCTGAACACGCATAATATGCAATATAAAATCTGGAATGAGAGTACTCTTATCTTTGTAGACAACATTTGTTGAATTCCAAGCGTTTAATTGTACGCAGAAGAGAGGAATCGAAATTGTAACATCGACCTACACAATGAGACAAATACATACACATATATGCATATATATAATATATATTTAGCATATATACATACATACATACATGCATGTGTATATAATTATAATTAATATATAATATATAGATATATCTAGTCTATATATATATTATTATATATATATATATATATATAACGGGGATTTAAGCGGAACTGATAACAAAGGAACTCAGGAGATTAAAAGCATCAGGCTATGTTAGAATCAATGCAGATATGATTTGATCTGATAATGAAATGACACCTAAAAGACTAACTATACTAGTGTGTAAAATACAGAATGAGGAAACAGCTCGATGATCGGGAAATGGAAGTCATAGCAGATGTATCAAAGAAAGGGAGCCTTATCTGAATGTGGGAACTATTCAGGAACAGAAAATTTAGTGCTGATGGGGACTTATGCAAATTAGCAGTAAATACTGGGATACTACACGGGAATAATATGTCACTTTGCTGTGTTCCCTTCTTCTAACTGTCTCTCTCTCTCTCTCTCTCTCATCTCTCTCTCGTCTCTCTCTCTCTCTCTTCCTCCTCTCTATCTCACCATCCTCTCTCTCATCTCTCTCTCTCTCTCTCTCACACACACCCCCCACACACATACACAAATAAATAAATAAATAAATAAATAAATATATATATATATATATATATATATATATATATATATATATATATATATATATGATATATAGAGAGAGAGAGAGAGAGAGAGAGAGAGAGAGAGAGAGAGAGAGAGAGAGAGAGAGAGAGAGAGAGATGGAAAACTCTTTAAAGAGTACACAATAATAATTTATCTACGTATTTGCATATCTGCATAAAGCCAGCTGGCCGACAGAAACTATGAAAAGATTTGAGGAAAAACACGCATTTTCTAAATTCTAGTGATAAACGGAAACAAAGAAAACATTGGCTTAAAAGAAGACAAATCTGGTAATTCACCAAAAGATGCAGAGCGTAATAACCTTTCTATAAATGTATCAACTTCGATAACGCACAGGTCCACCTTCCAGCAGAGTTTCATTAAAAAATAGCATAGCTGTCAGGATTCTGGCACAAAAGTCGATTGCTCAAGGGTCAATCTGGCTTAAATGGGATTCATGATGTGATAGTTTCTGAATCATATGGGAAATCAAGCTGAAGCTGAATTAAATTTAGAAAAACCATCATAAACAAGGCGCGTCAGAAGTGTTTACCAAAGCATCGCTAAGCATTGCTCATCGACAAGTTCCTCCCGGAGTAGCAGCTGTGTCTGTCAGAAAGTTATCTCCCATCTGTGAGGAGACGCCAAACCAATTTTTTCTTTCTGTCTAGAATTCCGGATGGTCAACAATGTAGGCCTTCGGTGAAGTTAACTCTCCAGCGAGGGGAGGGTGGGCCGGAACGTGTTGGAGTGGGTGGCTTGTAGCTAAAGCACAATTCTGGGGAAAAAGTTTTGTCGACATTAAGATGCACCAGGGGGCGACGATTGAAAAATGGTATACGGGTTGTAGGTGAGAGGGACATCTTTTCTTCAGCGAACTCCATTTGATTTTGCAGGCACGTGAAAATTTCACAACAAAAAGGAGGTATGTCTACAGTTCATACGCACGTTTTTTATGCATTCAGACTAGTGTACTCTACATACATACTGTTTTATTAGTGTAATGCATGATTCTGGAAATAAATAGCACTATTCTAATATCATTCTTCTGACACGGTGCAATTCGTTCCAGTGTTTCTTCCAGATGTCTTTCTTTAGCTGTGTACTGTTCGGTAATATTCTGCCAAGAAACTGCCTCATTTCTTGTCTTTCACTGCCATTGCAATGTTTCATGTAGAGAGACGTAGTGACGTATGCATACACGTGCAATAATGGAATTGTTTTTCAGAGACATATCTATAATTCAAATGACCGGAGAGATAAAAATATAACTATTTCCTGATCAAATGTTACCTTCGCCTTATAAAACTGCCTTTAGACTTCAACCATGAACTATTGACATTATGAAATGTAAATGATAATACAATGATTATTTTAATATAAAAAGTTAAATGTGTCCTCTATGCAACATTAAATCGTGTCCTTTTCAGTCTACGGAGCCTACATATATGTTTGTTTTACAATAATCAGTTGTCTAGGTTTCTTGCAAGAGAGAGAGAGAGAGAGAGAGAGAGAGAGAGAGAGAGAGAGAGAGAGAGAGAGAGAGCAAATCCTGCCCTCTGCCACTTTCCTTCGCTACCCACCATGCAAGCAACTCTCGCCAATGAATTCCGTGCGCAAGTAACTAGCTGTGTTTATTCGTAACGGGTAAGTTTATTGAAGACAGAAATCGGAAGTTCCCCAACATAGATACTAATCTTTTGAAGAAAACGGGTTTCGGAAAAGGGCCAAGATTGAAGTCATGGACAAAATAAACCAGGTTCTTTTTAAACATTATTATAATTTTTTAAAATCATTCTTTGGCTCTTTGAAGTATAATAATTCAAACTGCTGAATCATAAATATACAAAAGAATCGATACTCATCTGAGCCTCTAATAACATTAGTTTCTCAAATCATGACGCAAAATGTATGCATGAAATGAATTACGTTCTGCCTTACAAGAGGATAACTCTCCCATTGTATGTCAGTCAGTGACTGTTAGTTTAAATAGATTCTTTTTAAAAATTTCCAACTGGGCGTTGATTGTTTTTAAAATTTCTGCAATACGATTAATCTTGTAGCAAACAATATACTGTATTATGATTATGCATTATACAGAGATACTGTCCTGGATATATGGAGTATGACTGTTAAGAAATCAAACTATGGAGATGAAAAAATATTAACTTTTGGGGGAAGATTACATGTAACAGCATCGTAAAGTTATAGCATCACGGGCATGATACACATACACTATATATATATATATATATATATATATATATATATATATATATATATATATATATATATATATATATATATATATATATATATATATATATATATATATATATATATATATATATATATATATATATATATTACCGATGTTCCTAAAGGGTGCCTAAAGAGCAAAACGAGACCGAGGCAGCCACAGCATATTTTTCTCTAGCTACTGAATTAAAGATAAAGGTCAGGCGAATAAAATTTTTAGGCGTTAAAAGTGCTTCATACAGCCACCTACAAGCTTCCACTTTCTAGGTTACCGAGAGAATCCCTCAAATAAAACGTCGAAGTAAGTTTTCTTAATTTTCTTCAAAGTAAAAGTTTTCAGTGTGTTTCTGTGAAAATGTAAACCTTTTACAGAGCAAATGTCCATAAATTTTTTTAACATAAAAGAAACAAAAATTACAAAGTTGTTCTACGTTTTATGATAATCTCAGTCAAAATCAAAAGACTTCAATATGTGTTACGACGATCAAATTTCGAAGTGATGAGTCCTGTACGTTACATAATAATCTAAGGCTACTGAATAGTATTGCTTTTGAAACTGTTGATGGTAATCGAACCCAAGGTTTCATTACGGTTTTACGATGGTCCCTAATTATGTTTTATTGAGACCACTGAGGTAATTCGAGACTCAGAGGGTTCGCCCTAAGGCACAGTTCTCAAATCAGAGGCGAACATCGGTGATTAGTGCAAGGTTACGTAGGGAAGAGAAGTTGAACAGCTAAACAGGAAGAAGCAAAGGTAACTATTAAGTTAAAGGTAGACTAAAAAGCAGCTGAGGTAAAGGACCTGATGAAAAGGGCCCTAACTAACGTCTACAGCATGCCATAGAAGGCAAGTGGCAAGCAATATCTCCCTACGGGAGAAATTTGCTTAGGTAACATTGTGTCCGTATATTATACCGGTAATGAAACGTAAGAGCAATTAATGTTCAAGTTCATTTTTCTGAATAGCATACCACGAATTACAATATTCAACATGCAATGCCACTACCCATGTATTTGGCATTTATTTATTTATTTTTTTTACGTTAACAGAAAAGCTTTCTTATTACATCATCATTATTCAAGGTTCCGACAATAAAAGAGGACGTCGTTGACTCCAGCAATGGTTTGCCTAATCAGTCAGTTTTCCATTTATTCTTAATTACAAGAATTCTTTCTCTCCTACGTACATACATTAAGACTCTCTCTCTCTCTCTCTCTCTCTCTCTCTCTCTCTCTCTCTCGTTCTCCTCTCTCCTCCCTCTCCATATATATATATATATATATAATATATCTATATATATATATATATATATACACACACACAATCTTGCACACCAATTTCCTATTCACGTAAACATCAGAAATTTGACGAATCATCGTAAATATGTACGTCGTAAACAGCTTGAACTTATGGTAATTTCCAGTATTCGGTAATCTCCAAGACTTGCTCGTGTAGCAATTACAGGTCACTTAGAACGATTAGAGCGTCAAGAGGACAGGTTATGTGAAACAGTGTCGTGACAGGTGAGTGTCGGGAACAAGGTTCACTTTGAGGTTGTACAAATGTAACAGTTGAGACAGAAAACCTGTTTTGAACGTCAAGGTAATTTTAGGCGGTAATTAACTATTCCGACTAGATAGTTAAGGTTACGTCAGTTACTGAAATCCGAGTGACTTAGTATTTATTAAAGGTATTATATAGGTATCTCATGTGCATATGTAAATATGCATGAAACGGAAGGCAATTACTTTCCTTGCGTAATTCTCTATTTTTGTACATTTATGGAATAACGTATAATACAGATGGTCATCGGATATTTGTCAAGATGGCCTAGACAACTTTGACCATGCCTTGGGGTTCATCTTGAAAAGCAATATAAACTTCTTAATTTGTCACAGAGAAGAAAATGTCAAATTCCTATCTCTCTCTCTCTCTCTCTCTCTCTCTCTCTCTCCTTCTTCGTCAAGCTCCTCCCTTCTTGTTACACCTCTTCGCCCTCTTCCGTCTGCACCACCGGCCCCACCCCCACCCGCAGGACAGTATTCCCCTCTCCCCTTCTCCTCCCTCTCCCCCCTGATGACCTAAACAATGCGCGGAGTGTGATTTTCGCACCGGTGTTAAGGGGGAATATTAAAATTGCAATTGACCAGTGACCAGGTTTTGGGACATGGCGGCCGGGAGCCAAGGCTGCCTTGGGATTACGGTAAGGACTTGTATCGCTTGTAAATCAGAATTATGAATCAGGCGTCTCAATCCCCCACGGGGAGGTAATGTTTTCAAGGGGGATGGGCGGGGGAAGGGGGGCGAAGTGAATAGCGGCATGGGACTCCGAAGAGAGAGAGAGAGAGAGAGAGAGAGAGAGAGAGAGAGAGGTGTGGTCGAGAAGGGGGTTCTCCCACAGGAGGAGGATGATGATGAATGTCCGTAGTGTCCCTAAGGGCTTCTGGACCTATTAGGGATACGGGTATAAAAGCGTCCGAAGGAGGTCTCTGCAGTGGCACATATGAAATGATGGACATTAGGGACTCTAATATGTTTGCATAGACGATGTACATACGTACACACGCACAGAAGCACGAACACAAAATGGCTAACACAGGTGCAAGGCTGGGCGCATGTTAGGGCGTTGTTCTGTCTATCAAAGATACTGGTCTCAAGTTTTGGGTAAATGTCTACTTTTCATATTAAATTATATATATATATAAATATATATATACTTATATATATATATATATGACAGGTATAAATTTGTTATTCTGTAAACAGAATTTTGGTGTTTTTATTGGGCTCCTTTTATATTTATATATATATATATATATATATATATATATATATATATATATATATATAATATATATATATATATATGGTATATATATATATATTATATATTATATACATATATAATATATATTATATATATATATATATATATATATATGTATATGTATAATTAATAATATATATAATATATTATATATATATATACATATATATATGTATGTATATACATATATATATATATATATATATATATATATAATACATAATATATATATATATACATATATATATATATATATATAAAGTGCTAAGTAAAGGACATGAGTCGAAAGATCTTGCAGCTACTCCATTGTTTCACTTTCCTTCGTGGCTGCTATCTTCATTTATATATTTATCACGTTCCAAACTTTCTTGATTCAGTTATAGACACACACACGCACACGCACATATATATATATATATATATATATATATATATATATATATATATATATATACACACACACATATCTATTAAAATGTACACAGATATTTTCATACATATGCAGGAGCGCGCGCTCGTGGACACACACACACACATATACATCCATACATACACTTCATGAAACAACAAATATGGCTCATCATCAGCTAACAGTGGTTTACTTGACGGCAATAGCCTTTCGCACTAGCACATCTTCCTACACTTTTTCTCAGGGTCTGACTTCGCCTCCTCAACTCTTCCATTATACACCCCTACTGCCAGCTCAACATATCGTCCTTCTCTATGAATTCTCTCCGCGTAACCGAATCAGCTCAGAACGTTCCGAGTCCTCTTCTTGCTAACTCGCGCAGATATTTTTCATTACCATATGTTATACGCATATGCATCTTTCTTCCTATTAACTTTTACTACTCAACTTAAATTTACAACCAGTTCGTCTAAATAAACATTGCCATTTTCTCTGATTCACAATAAACATCCACACTATATTTCGATGAAATGGACCAAAGATCTTCCCACAGGTTCCAACTTCTGATTCCATTAACACTCCTCCTCTCCTGCAAACCTTTTGCAGAGATCAAGTTGCCTTCCTTGCATCACCACAAGCGAAATAACATATTATTAACATTTACTCCCAAACACCAACAAGCATCAACACAATCAATTATTCCACTTTCCATAAGGACATTGATTTTTCCATCTTCCTCGCTTTCAATTACCTCTTCTACTGACTCCAGCTAACATACACTCTTCAACTTGATAAGCATAGAAATAATATCAAACACTACTGCCAATATCTGTAGCGTCTCTTACTATCAGTCACTAACAATGCACCGTCAGCACGTCAGCCACTCGACACTGTCCACGGTCCTTTTTCTTATCCGGCAACTTTTCTCCCACATATTTTTCTTTTCAGTGCATTACAATCCTAATACCATTTTCATTACATTTTAATACAGTTTTATCGTAAAACTAATTATGTAGCTTCTATTTCATAAATAAGAAGTTAGTCATGTCGGGAGCAAAATCATTTCGCTTCTCCTAATGTATTAGCCATCATGCACGGTTAGGTAAAGTTACCTCAAGTTAGGTTGCGATAGTTTAAAAATAGGTTCATTTAAGTTAGGCTGGGGCAAAAATGAACCTACAAGACTTTGTGGGCGAAATGACTCTTTCCGAATATAATTGAATCCAAATAATCAGTACCTTGAAATAATAAATTTATCTTCCACAAATATTTCAAGTGCCATGGGTCTAGAGCTCTAGATCAGCGCTCGAGGGCAGCCGCATATTGCAAAAGCGTTCAAGAGCACGCCTAATTTTTCACCGCTTCCGAAACAACGAGGAATACGAGAGGCAATTTTGCTTTTTCGCTCGACTCCTCACTCGAAGGAAACGCGCCGAACGAAAGTCATCGTCATCGTCGTCGTGTCAGCCGCCGTGTCGTAAATGATTAGCAGATGCGACCCTCTTTTTCCCCTCTTCCTTTCCGTAGCCTTGACACGACATAAAGGATTTCTGGGCCTTTGATAAATCATGCTTTCATTGACAGTGTGCAAATACGCATACAAACACACGCGAAGAGAAATACAGTAGGGAGGGAGGGAGGGCAGGGGAGGGGAGAGGAAAGGGAACATACGCCCCGCAGCGAGAGAGAGAGAGAGGGAGAGAGAGAGAGGGAGAGCACGAGTGATGAAAGAGAGTCCTACGCAGACGCCTCCCAGCATCTCCGGCTAAAACTGAAATGACGTGAAATTGGAACATATTACCGGAAAGCCCAATTTTCTGTCGCCTCCTATTTTGCTTTTAGAAAATGGTGCGCCTTGGTTCCTCCCGTCCAATTACGATATACTTAATTGTAAAGTTTGAAGTAATATCGCCGATAATTGACGAACAGGTGAATGGTCTTGTATAATGAAATTAGATGTAACAATGTCCACACAGCCTACCACCCCTGACCTGTCCCCTAATCCTTCTCCTCCTCCCCCCCTCCTCCCCCTCCCCGGCCCTCATTGTTATTTCGTCACAGAGAATTTCGTCCCTTCTATTGAAAATGACAATTATCAAACTCGTTAATAGAATTCCAGAAGTCACTTTGGTGTTAAGGGAATAATCCGGAGCCTTTTGGATTATTTACATTTTGAAGGATTTGAGGCGAAATGATACAAGGGTTATGGACTTTGTTTCGAATATATTCGATAATGGCGGAGAGAGAGAGAGAGAGAGAGAGAGAGAGAAGAGAGAGAGAGAGAGAGAGACGCATTCGTAGTAAATGTGATTGCACAGAGTCCAATGCCTTTATTTATGCAGAAGAGTTAAGCATTAATGTCGTTTTTACGACCTGGCTTTGTCGCGTTTTCTTTCTGTTGGTTTTCACGCCTCGTATGCTTTGCAGTTTTTTTTATTTTTTATTTTCTTTTTACTACATTCCGCTTTTTTGACACCGAGCTGCTTTGGTAAACGTGAATACAATTACCTCTGGCGATATCGAATACTTAGACGCTAATCCACACTGGTTTTTTTTTCAGAATTTAAAAGTTCGTCAATTGCTTTTAACTTTCACATTTTTGGGTCGCTCTCTATTAAAAAAACAGATTCGCGAACCCCCCGCAGTGATCCCACACACACACATATATATATATATATATATATATATATATATATATATATATATATATATATATATATATATATATATATATATAACTTGCTCAAATTCACAAACACGTTTATCATTAAACACCTCTTTTAAAATGTATTACAATAACGTTTGGCGATATTTGTTACTTGCAGTTTATACATAATAAACTTGTTTTACATACTTGGAAGTTTATGTATTTCTGCGCCTTCTAACCATCCCCATTGTAATGCGTACCTGAGTAAAATGTTATAGTATTTTTTCATACTAAATGAGTCTCTCTATCTCATTCTTTCTCTACTTTTATACGCACATACACACAAAGGAACATGCTCCAGACGTGGTCACTGCTCTGGCTTTCTAGGTCCGTGGGTCGCTCCCGGTCTCCAACCCACCATTCGAACAAGTTGCAAATCGGTACCAGTGTTTGTTGGGGTCAGGGAATAGCACGTGTACGTATGTATATGTATGTTTTCGTATACAGATTTAACAGTATAATGTTTGCATTCTAAGGGTACATCTGTACTTATTTACGAAATAATCTATATAAAAGTTTAATTCCACGGTCACCTGTAAAATATAATACTATTTTCAGGTTTTCATTTTCATAACGTGTCCCAACAATGCCAGCTGCTGGGATTTCAATACTTTTGCCATCATTTACACCCCAAATCTCTCTGGTACTTCCTCATTTGTGATGCAACCTTATCACCGTACTCGTTACACTTAGGAGCACAAGTCTTATTCATGTGCCATAAATTTAACTTTGTTTGTAGTTCCGTTCTGCACTTTTCAATTATCCATTTATGGAAAGGTTACAAATATTTTTGGAATGTATAAAGGTATTGATCTTCACATTACAACGACGTATCATGGCGTTAACGCATTAAACATTTCAAAAATCTTTTCAATCTCTTAAATTGCTTGAAAATCTTGAGAAATGTGTTCAGCAGATTCAGACACATTAGCCTTTACATATATTTCTAGATGACATAAATAAATGATTTTTATTGCTAAAATAAGAGAAGCGTGCGAGTTTGAAATAAGACTGTAAAACTTAATCTGGTTTGTATAGCCCAAGATGCCTGAATTTGTCAACTTCACTTGATTTGTAATCTTTATATAAGATATGATTTAATGTTCAAATTCGTCGTTTGATCCTGCAATGTAAAAATCTCACTTACAAAGAAATTATCGACTCTGCGTAAGTATCAGAAATTTCATTCATTGTAATCTGTTATTTCTTAGGAGTAAGGTAAAGCACATTACCATTCACGTCAAATGCATTTTGTGTGATTTTACTAATTATAAGGTGAAAACAGTCCCATATCGCGGCTTACCGGTATTACTGACGTATAGCTTAAACTACATTTCTGTATAAATAAGAGAGAATTATCGCAATGTTTTCTTATTACTGACCTATGACGCCCGCTACGCTCCCTTACGCACAGAAAATATATAAAAAAAAAGTAGGAAAGGAGAAAAAGAGGCCTTAACAGGCAATCCACGCAAAACCAACAGTTATGACCGGGGATTGCCGTTTCAAAAGAATGCTAATACTTCAGGATTTTAGATATCATATTTGTATAGGAATAATGTGGACTCTTTGACAATCACTGAATGGACTAACGTGTAGTTGAGGGTTTACATTTTTTTATTAGCAAGCAGGATAGTCACTGCATTAATAGTAATAATACTACGCCAAGAGTAAATCACTTGAACTTCACTTTTGTAAATCATGAGAACAACTGGAAAGCGTCAGAAAAATCTGGCTGCTGTAACTTGCAGTGTCGAAGATTTTAATATTTTAAGCTTTTGTTAGTCACGTTGTGGAAACAACTACTTTTCACCAATACTACCGCTACCGGAGACAAATTATTATAATGCTAACACTACAATACTAATGATATATGAAGTCTCATATCACCACAACAACTGATTATGATCACTGTGTCGAGGATGATGATAATGGAAATAAAATAGTACTACTATCCTCCTGAACTGCTTCTCTGATTTAAACAAACACAGAACTGAAAGTCACTGTAAAAGTCACTTGTCGTAAAAGAACGTGAAAGATTTTAAAGCAAGACGACCTTGGATCGTCTCCAATGATTCTTTATTCAGAGGGGAAATATTCTAAAATTTATGTAATCATAATCAGATACTGAATAAATGGGGTTTCTTTAAAATAAAAGTCTGTAATGCATTCTTCCTCCGCACGACACTCATGAGGACTTTTTTTTCGTAATGAAATATTCGTTTCGTTTTCCTTCGAAATGAGATCTTCACAAAATTTTCACCTCGCTTTGAGTTATTCGTAATGTTTTCTCTCTTATAAGTTATTCGCCAAGCATTTCTCATCGCAGCATTCTCGAATTCTCTCTCTTCTTACCAAAATATTCACGACACAATTTTAAGGGAGTTCCATGAAGCGCTTCTTCCCATTTGCAAATATATTTAAAGTATTTACCTTCTTAATACAATGTCAGGAAAGACTTCCTTTCCAAACTTGCATGTATGCGAAGTGTTTCTCTCCATTGATAATAATTAAAAAATGTTGACGTGCAAGTCTTAAAGGCTAAAATTTCGTGAATCATTACCCTTCATGAATAAAAGTATTAGCGAAAGGTTTGCCTACATAAATAAGCATTTTGGAAATCTTCTCTTCGCGGATACGGAACACACGAGTTTCTTATCATTAATAAATGTTTATGGTAAATGAATCTTTAGAATGCTAAGATTTTTTAATAATCAGTCTCTAAATATATTAGTCAAACTGCGCTACTCTACTTATATGTTACTGATGCTTTCCGATCTCACGTTTTATTTCAGGGGAAAAACGTTGCTGCCTGGTAACTAGTTCCGTACGAGATTCTACTTATGATTCTTCCGTAATGGAGTAAAGTACTCGTGTATGCTCACCTCCGCCACCCTGTGGAAATGGAGAATCTTCTTTTAAAGGGACGTGAATGCCAGTATTTCAGACATCAACACATTTCTTGGATCTAACGAGCCTGACGGAAATTAAGCCGTCTCAGTTACTCGGATAAGAGTAAAATACCTATTTCTCAGTTACTTTCATCTGGCGAAAAAATACACTTGGATGAATTTGCAGAAGAATAAATCGGGGAAATGAATATCTGGGCGTAGTCACTTCCACTGAAAGGACGTCTTCCCGTTTAAGACTAGGAGGTCGATTTGTTTAAATTAATTACCCTTGCAGCCTTATTAATCAACAGCAGACGACAGTCATTTTCAATGCAAGTGAGAAACCGCATGGACCAGAAACTGGTTGGGCGGTTTCCTAAAGGTTAGTCAACTGTGGCGGGTCGTATCCAGCGGACATGTGTATGTGGCTAGCAACCTCACCCCAAAAGACTTGATAAACAATGGAATACTAATTCCCTCTGGAGTCACTCCTTCTAAGAATAACAGGCTTACAATTCAAAAACATGCATGAAAATCTGTAAAATTGCTAGTTCTGTTTTTCTGTTCTCTCTCTCTCTCTCTCTCTCTCTCTCATACCATATATATATATATATATATATATATATATATATATATATATATATACATATATATATATACATATATACATATATGTATATATATATATATATATATATATACACACACACAGACATACATACATATATATAAACACGCGCATATATATATATATACATATATATATATATATATATATATATATATATATAATAATACTATATATAAACCTAATACCCGTATGTATGTATAAAGATCTATCGTCACAGGTACGAATGTTGACTTAAAAGAATCCATTAGCAAGAACTAGGTAGTAACGGGACCCATTTCTCAGCGAGTCTGCTAAACGTCCGCTGCACAAAGCTTGATTTCATTATTGCAATTTTGTGTATTTCTGCAAAGTTTCGGGCGTCCCCAAATCACCATCGTAATGGAATCCTACTAATACACCTGCACTTATAAGCACTTAAGAGTATCAGTCGGACAAATTTCAATTTTCCATAAAAGAGATTTTTGTCAGTCGTGCTTCCCAGCTTTCTTTCTTTCTTTTTTTCGCAACATTTTCGCTACCTTTTTGTGTCCCTGTCACTTTCCATAAAAAAAACCCCGAGTATTTTTCCCATTCCTTATTTTGATTTGTTTTTCTACGGTACTTTTTGGCTTTCCCTTTGTTTCTGCATTCCACCACCGTTTCCTTTTTCTCTCTCTCGCTCGCTCTTTTTATATCTAAATTGGTTTTGTTTGTGTCACCACACCTTGATTATTTACATTTTTCTTTCTTACCCTTCTTCTTCTTCTCTTTTCGCTTTTGGACGCCTTTTTTTCATTCGCTTCTTGCTGTTCCTTTTTAGGTTCGTACACATTCCTGGTATTCCATTACCGGCTGTGTCTGTTTGTCTCTTCTCTCTCTCTCTCTTTCTCTCTCTCTGTCTGATTGTCTCTTTTTCCCTATTCTGTTAAACGCCTCGTTATTTGACTTTGTGTCTGTGCGCGCGTGCATGCTCGCATGTCACTCTGTGCCGCATTCTTTTTAAGTGTTGGTTTCTTTTAATCTCTTTTTGTTTCATCTCATTCGTTTGTCTACGTCCTTTTAATCAAAGCTTATGATTCTCTCTCTCTCTCTCTCTCTCTCTCTCTCTCTCTCTCTCTCTCTCTCTCTCTCTCTCTCTCTCTCTCTGCGTGTGTGCGTAAAACAATTACAAATATAGTTTTACCCCGCAACTCTAAGAAAGAATATCACAAGTCTCTTCAACAGATGATAGTCTTTAAACCCTTGTTTTCCTAATATATTATATGCCTTAACTTCCTACTTCTCGCCCAAGAACTTTTTAGGGTGCAACAAGATCAGCAAATCCTTTTTCTAATGATACAATTATTGAAATTTCCTTCATTCTATATCTAATTACTTTATTGCTTAACTGAATGAATAAGTACGATATTATTTACAAAACTTGCAGCGCTAAATTACAAGTAACGCGAAAATTAATTAAGCTCCCAGTAAACGAAGGGAAGAATGAAACAAGACGAGGAAATTATCATCATCATCCTGAAAGACAAAAGGAATAAAGATAAAGGACGCCAAAGAAATTACCTCTTCCGACGTCACCATTCCCTTCCATTCCCCTTCATTCCTTCCCACAGCATCCTCTCTCTCTCTCTCTCTCTCTCTCTCTCTCTCTCTCTCTCTCTCTCTCTCTCTCTCTCTATTTTAGTCCAACTCCCACATATCAGACCTTTCCCACTTCCTATCCCACTTTCCTCCCTCCCCCTCCCTCCCCTCCCCTTCCCCCTTACCCAATGCCCCAAAAGCCCCTTGGTCAAAGATTCATCGGGACATCCGCGGCCGACAAAAGTGAAGCGCAGCGCCACCCAGGAAAAGATGAGGTCGCTCTAATTTCTGATCTAGGGCGCTAATCACGGATGGTAGAATACAATCAGGTGGCAATAAACATTATTTTGAACACGGGGCGCGGGACCCTGCAACACAGCCAAGGTCATGTTAGGGATGTTAAGCGAAATTAGCCAGAGTGCTGGCACGGCTGATCAAGAGGCGAAGGCGGCCATGTTTATTGAAGGTTAAGTAGAGTTGTCGGCACTTTTTGCGTCCGTCGCACTTTTAGGCTCCGTTCTCGCGCGCCCTCCAAGGGACAGTCAGGGAACTATTTATGAATGTCCAAGGCCTCGGTGTTTTGACTTTGATCGTTTTCCGCCAGGGACGGACATTTTTTCTCCTTCCCAGTTCTTTTACCAGGATGCCTTTTATTTGTAGCTTCTGCTGAGTTTTTTTTTTTTTTTTTTTTTCTTCATACAAGGTTTGGTGTTGGAAAGCCAGCTTTCATTTTTTTAGTAGTTTACTTTTCTCAGTAAACTGTGTAAAGGCAAAGAAAAGTCATATCTTTTAAGTGATTATGTTCGATGGTTAGCGATATTCTTACTCCCACAATATAAATCTTGCTATAAAAACAGCGCTTCCTGGGCGAGCCAAAGTACTGCCATTGTTTTAACATAAAAATCTTGAAATTGTCCGTTCTTTTGTAACTATTTCGTTTCCTACCTTACGGATGAAGACGAAGACCCTCCCCTTCCTGCTATAGACAAGAAAATGTTGCTGCTGCAATACGAAGAAGAGTATTAATGAAATTAAATCAGCAGGAACATGCATGCAACGGAGTTTAAGAGTCACGCAAGGAGAGAATGGAGGAGGCCTTTTGTCTGCGAGAACAAAATCTCTTCCGAATAAATGACGAATTTCACCTCCCCCGATTTTCTTCCATCTCGTCGTCGTTTCTCTTTTTTTTTATCCGGCTGCGAGCGTGCGCGCCTGCAAAACGACACGTCTTTCTGCCTTTCGAGTGTTTGTTTGTTCGTACGTGCGTGCGTGAGAATACGAACATGTATGTAAGTGCCAGCGCCGAGTAAAGCCTCCGAACTCTCACCTTTTTCATTTCTGTCTCCCTCCCTCAGCCTTTTTTTCCTTTTCCTTCCGTCCATCATTTTCCTAAGGCTTTGTCTTTCTCGATACCTGCACATTTCCAGTTGCCTCGTCTGAGTTTAAGGATGCTGGGCCTCTGGGAATTACTTAACGAAATTCAAAAGATATAAGGAATATGTAACTTTTTTTTTTTTAGCTGTATGCTAGCTAAAATGAGTAGGATCTTAAATGAATGCTGACTAAGAGGGGCTACTAATGCTGTAACGCCAACATACTCCTCTTAGACAGCGTTAATCAAAAGCCCTACTCATTTTAGCCAGCATACAACCAAAGTCCGAAGAAAGGGGCCTCTGGACTTTGCTTATCTTATGAATTTCGCTTAGTAATTTAAGCCCAACACATTCATTTTTGGCGCTACTTCGAGGTTAAGTCATTAAAATTATGTTCAAGTTTGTACTGACTAAAACATATCATGTTTACAACTAATGCTGGCTAGAACAAACTGCGTTAACACTGCATGCAGAGTAAAATGCGAAATGGTTTATTTAATGTACCTAAAATTATAATGTTTTAGTTTCATGCTAGTTAAAATAAATAATTTTACAATCGAATATGTCTATGAATTATGTTTGATTTAAAGTTGACAAAAAATATTAATATTCTAGCTCAAACTCAGATCAAATGAGTAATACTTTATTTCACGATAACTAAAATGGATAATATTTTACTCTAATGCTGGTTGAAATGCGAAAAGATTGAGCTGCTTCTCGACACGATGCGTAATGTCATAATTTAACGTTGACCAATTTAAGTATTATTTTAATAATGGTTGAAATTTAAAACTTTATAATTAGGTAAAATGTGCAACCGGTTAGTTAAAGTTAGCTAAAGGACTAATGATAAAATTCTCTGCCGGGTATGGTGAGTAATGATTAAGATAAATTACAAGATAAAGTAAGTAATGGCAGCAATACGTAACAGTGACTAAATTATTCAATACACTTTTAACTTTGAGCAAAACGATCATGACAGAGGTACATACTGGCAATAATGATTATTTTCATTTGTTCCTGTTTAAACTGAAGAATCGCATGGCTTGAACAGTCCTTCACCTTAATAACGATATTCCTTTAGTAAATGTTTGTTTTGCCACTGTGCAGGTATTCAGTTTAAAATCCTCTGCAATGATCTCAAGTGTTTGTAAGTACATATAATTCATTATGCTCACCTAATCTTGCTGAAACCATTCTGCGACAAGAAAAATATCAATCACCCAAACTTCTCAATCAAATTATCCGGTTAGCGTATGAGTGAGGCAGAACACACATAACATATATAATATAAATATTCATAAACGTCGAACAGAAAATGATAAATCATCTCTCGATCTCTCTCCCCAACCAAAAGTCTCTCATTAATACAAAATGTGTGAGTTTTATATTTAGTATAACACATGGATTATATATATATAGTATATTATATATATATATATATCCTATATATAATCTATATATATATATACATATACATATATAAATACACACATATATATATGCATACATATGGTATATAAATGTATCTGACAATCAAATGAAAAAATCATTTTCACCCATTCATTATCATAACGTGAAAAATTACTTCATAATATATATATATATATATATATATATATATATATATATATATATATATATGTGTGTGTGTGTGTGTATGTATGTATGTATGTATAAACTTGGCATGCGGGCAAGAGACCAGTGATACACTGGAGTGCAAGATCTACTGCCTTTACTCTAAGGTATTCCTAGGCAAACCTTATGCTACAAAATTAATAAATAAAAAAGGAGATTCAGTTTTACGAGAAACAATAAAGATTAAAGCAGTATAAAAACCACTGCATACGTACAAAGGTCATCATATTTGACGTTAGTTATTCAGATGGCAACAATCTATCCTGGATTAAACCAGGCAAGGGATTAACCAAGGAGAGGCCATGTACTCATTTTATAAAAGATATTATGTTTTCATTCCTGTGATAGAAATATATATATATACTATATATATATCATATATATATATATATATATATGTGTGTGTGTGTGTGTGTGTGTGTGTGTGTGTATAGGTAGGTAGTTAGTCATGGTGGATGTTACAAATAAGCACAAAAACATGCACTCACATTAGATATATATACGAGTAATATATATATTGCATATGTATATTATTAATATAATACAGATATAAGTGCATATATATAAATAAATAAAGCGATTATATATATATATATATATATATATATATATATATAGAGTTATAAATATGTTTTACTAAATTAATTATATAAGAGAGATAGAGACGAGAGAGAGTGAAAGAGAGAGAGAGAGAGAGAGAGAGAGAGAGAGAGAGAGCATGTCCCCTTACATACACGAATAAAGCAGCTACAGAGGAAAGGGTCCCACTTCTTAAAACTACACATTCATAACTTAACAAGACAACAGACCAATCTAGAAACAATCATATCTGAGACGGACATAACCATAAACAGAACAACACGATCCTCTGGAAGGTAGAGATAAAATCTTCTGGTAATTCAATTTACAGTGATGATAAGCCTAATATTGAAAACATTAGATTTAACAAGGGGCTACTGTTTCTTAGGTATAAAACTCTGACCTCACCGCAATTAACCAGATAATTGGATATTTCGCCTTCCACGTCACTTGAGACTATATTGTATGATGTTAAGGTGACACTTGGTGCCAGGTGTACGATAACAATCCATAATGCTAAGGAGTAATTTCAAACCGTAATTCTGAAGGCGACTAATACTCGTCACCTTGACCGCACTTCAATTTCTCTTTTGTAAAATGAATTAAAGATGTCTTAAGAGGCATAGGGATTCACAGGAATAGCCATTACATCATATACTCTTGTATTTATCAACAAGGCGTGATCCGACCTCCAGCTTACTTGGGGTGCATGCTAAAATCTGCGGCCAAATAGAGCGTTGTTTCACCAATGAAAACTAAAATAAATATGCTATATTCTATTAGAAATAATTGTTGTGTACTGTTTAACATGCATATTATATATGTGAAACTCCTTTTTCAGACCTTTATATGATTTTCCATAGGGCTTTCCTAACCCCCAACAAGAACAACAATAGCAAGAACAGCAACAACAACAACATAGTTTGTAGTCTTACTCCCCGAGTGAGTGAAAATGCTGTATGATCCCACAAATCGAGAAAATTCATCAGGACACTTCGCCATTTACAGGTAGACTTTTCTTATACCGTAATCTGCAAACGTTGTAGGGAATAAAGTCTCAAATGCATGTAATTTTACAACGTACAAACGTTGCTGAAATGAGAATATTCACCATAACAAAATTTATGACAATTCAACTTATTCAAGTTCACAAACTCCTCAGTATGCCCCTACTAAAACTGTTCAGTAGCGCAAAACCCAACAGGTTCTAGGTACGGAAAATCAGTATGCATAGTATCAAATGAACAAGCGATTTGCGTTGTATTTCCCATTACTCTATGATCACTAAGATGCAATAATGCTGGATTAATCAATTAAATAATTTGGAAGATTTAGTTCATGATTCGAAAGAATAATAATAATAATAATAATAATAATAATAATAATAATAATAATAATAATAATAATAATAATAATAATAATAATAATAATAATAAATAGAGGAAGAAGAAGAAGAAGAAGACTTCCCCAACGATTAGGATTCACTTTGCCAATTATAATTTTAAACTACTTAAGCAGCTTTTCGCGATAATAATTCAAAATAAAATAAGTTATCCATGTAAGGAAATGCTAGTATTCTTATGAAAAAAAAAAAAAAAAAAAAACACCAACCTTTAGTCATTGTAGGTTCCATCACCTTATTGTAAATCATCTGTCAGTTTGCTTGAAGTATAGTCAGGATATCTACACGTATACGAAACAACCAAGGTCAATGTGAATAGCTGAAAAAGGAAAGAAAATATACGTCACTAATAACTAGAAATTTTCTGCCATTTGTAGTTTCGCACAGGATGCACTAAAACAATCTAATCTCTTTTTTTTTTACCATTTAAATGATCAAGATATTGTACTTAGTTGAGCAGCCTTACTATCAAACATCTTTACATTTTACTCTCGATAACATGAAAGGAGAATGTGTATTACAAAAACACTTAAAGGAGAATGTGCATTTAAATAAAAGCACATTCTCCCTTCATTAGCGACACAGCTCAAGTATTGCTACCACCATGTTTCTATGACAAGACATTTCAGGAGTAAAACTGAAAACAGTAGTGTTCGGTGTCCTTGCTGACACCAGTAAGGAGGACGAGAGATGCTATGCTATGTTATGTAACATCATGCTATGTTTAGTTCATTGTCGACAGTATTGCTTCTTTGTAAGTGCATGAAAGTTTTGACACAAGCGTTCATTCTTTACTGAGTAGTTAGAGGATAATGTGACTGTTACTTCCTTTTTTTTTTATAACCACCGCAAAATTGGCACACACAAAAAAAGACAAACAGTATGAATCATATTATGTTTTGGCATAATTATAGGCAATCTCTAAAGAAACATATTCCCAGACAAAGTTACAAGTCTCGTACGTGGACGATTTCTTGCATCTTTATGGAACATTAAAAAGAGGAGTGCCGTGGGGAATAATGTTGGGTCCTATCCCATCTGTATCTACATAATGAGTTTGTCAGAGATATATGCTGAAATTAAAGCTGTTTTTATTATAACAAATATAACTTATACATTAAGAAATAGAAGAAAATTGTTACCTTCGTCAGAGAACAGATGGCATTTAAGCAACCACAGTTACCTGAGCTGGGCCAGATAGTTAATAAAATTCCGTAATACCGGTGCGGTTCTGAACCGCACTTTATCTGTTGATGATGTAATAAATAATGTGGTGATGAATCGGCTATAATTTACCTAAAATACAACGGAGGAAATTACAAAATATACTAAAACGAACTACAGGGCTATTAATGTCTACAATATGGATTTTAAGCTATCAAGCTATTAACACATTGCAGTAAATACTATAACAACGAATGCATGAGACTACAGATGGAGTCAAGTTGTCTGAGCCAAGATGCACTTTGAATGTCCGGTCTCAACCTAAATTTGCAGGCCCTAGGCTGTACAATAACCTCCAACTTGACATCAGGAGGTTTGAATATATCGCGTCTTTCTAGAAGATACTGAAGGCCTTCCTATTTCTCAAGTAGAGTATTGTAGAGTACGTCGTATGAGATCCCAAAAGTTTCTACATTAATGACAAATAAATTTGTAGGACCTACATGGCGCTGTCAGCGGAGTGGGCCCAGATAAACACACCTACAGCAAGATAGCAAACATCTGGCCAAACTTAACGCCAAGTAACCAATATTTTTCGATTAAGTGACAAAACTGATGTCCCGTAAGTTTGAGTTTGTGTGACATCATGGCAGCGAATACGGCTGATTTCAAATTCATGCCGAAACAAGAAAAGAATGTATTGTTTACTTGGTTCAAAGTTGGATGACCAAAAATGGCCCAAACCTTGTACCGTTGCCTTCATTGTCTCGAAAAGGTTCTTAGGATGGTAAGTAAGTAAGTTCCTGAGGAAATCAACCAAGAAAGTGACATTGAAGAGACACTCAAAAAGAAATTTAAGATATATCTAATCAAAATCAGTTGATGTCATAGAAGAACTAGTTGTTAAAGAAAATTATATCTGTTATTAGGAAATACAAAGGCCCATGGAAAGGAGGCGTAACCCAGATTTCGAACAAACTTTAATTCCCTTTATCAAGGATGCTTTCCGTCAAGTTTGGTTGACATTAATCCAGTTGTTTTAGAGAAGTTTAAACTGTGAAAACTTTGCGCCAGATATATATCAAAGAACATACGAATCTCGACCAGAAAAGCTCCCTCCTTTTCAGCTCAGGTGTGCTACAAATGTGCCCACCTGTTGGACAGAAGGAAGGGCTGACAGAGGGACCTCGAACATTAAACGCAAAAGTTGATAATGATGATGATGATGATGGGCATCAGTATCATCATCAGAGTTCATTTGAAAATAAGGCAAAAACGGAAAGAAATCAATAAATTATAAGGACATAGAATAGAACAGAATATAGACTTAAGTTCCAAGGCCAAGCGCAGGGACATACGACGTCATTCTGAAACGGAAACGAAAGTAAAAAGGTAAGAAAGGTGTAACAATGGCTACGAGAGGATGGAAAGAATGTATGAAATGGGTTGCAGCAAGGAGCCGATGGGACGCTGCAAAGAAACTTAAGTAATGCCTAGTGCAGTGCATGAGGTGCACCGACGGCACTAAACCACCCGCCCCCACCCCCAAAAGGGGATAAATGATACATGTACATATGAAACCGACGCCATTGTAATAATATACACCATTAACAAGAATTCATGCCATGTATATAAAATAATTTTAATTGTGATTAAAAGAGATTCGGATTAATGAATAAAAATACTTCGAAAATAAAAGAAAACAACGATCACCGTAAGCGAAACACATTTTCTAGCCTTGTGCAAAGTGCAAACGAACAATTCTAATCTCTGTATAAATAATACAAATTCACATCATGACGTACGAATAAAAATGTGGAAGTCTTTGCTAAGTACTAAAAACTAGAAAAGAGTTCAGTTCTGACGAAAAATGATTTGTCTCTACATAAAAGTAATTCACTCATATTTACGTCGACGACAATTATTCTGACAATAAATATTGTTGCTCAAGCCTCTTCAGAAATTGCGAAACGAATCTGAATTATAAAAAAAAATAGGAAAAAACTTCCAGCGGAGATGATCATGAAAATTACCATTGAGCTTATGTTGAAATACCAATTAAGATAATAAGCATTCATTTTAAAATTGATAAGAAGGGAGCTTTGCGTTATGAGGCAGTTCTCGCGAGTGATTTCATCAGTATTCTTGTATTATTTCAATCAAGAAAATGTTGCAATGATTGCTGAAAGAATTCTTCATTTTCAATTATTTTTCTAAAACGACTTTGATTAAAAAGACTTGTTTTACAAGAACGAGGCCTACCAAGATATTTTTTTTATACACAAGTATAGATATATATATAGATATCTATATATATATATATATATATATATATATATATATATAATATATATGTGAATATGTAAAATTTTTCTTACAAATTCGGATACAGAAACTGGTATCCTTGCCAACTATCGTTACAAATAATTTGTTTGAGTTTATTGCTTAAATTTAGAATCAGAAAACTACCATTCTAATTATCTGTATATCATTTTGATACTTTGAAATCCATGCTATTATCTATTTTAGTTATATTGTTAAAACTGTTATTTTAATTATTCATAGTTATTTAAGAAAAAAAAATTTAAGTTCTAAATTTCCTCAAATTGTGAATTAAAAAAACATTATCTCAGTGATAATAACATATTACATTTGACTCATTTTAAAATTCACTTTACTACTTATAAACCTGTTTTAATCAATTATGATAACTGTCTTAATCTATTATGTTAAAATCTGATACTTTTAAACAGTTTTTTTAAGAGAACTTCAGAAAGTTGGTATTGTAATGTTTACCTATTTTCAGACTTCTGCACTGAATAAAAAAAATAATAGATATAAATTAAGGCTGGGAGAATCCCTTCTGTTCGTGCAACGTAAATTTGAAATTGTATGGAAGGAAAAGGTTTGTTACACGTATTTTATCAGCAGTTGCGCGTAACCAGCCTTTCCAATGGACACAACTTCGAGCTGTCGTTGCCCGAACAGGAGGAATTCTCCCAGACTCCCAAGCCTGAGTCTTCATTAACTTCAAGCGCTAGAATTCCACCAAGGCTGCATCGCCGGGACGCGCTTCGGACATCGCGTTAATCAGTCAGAAACAGAGCTGAGTAAATTATCGTCCTATTTCGGCATCAATCACCTTTGATATTAACGACGAGGATTAGCTCTCTCTCTCTCTCTCTCTCTCTTTCAGTAAGTCCGTGTCATGTCATCTGAGCATGTGATGAGGTTCGCCATGGCAGAGATGCAATAATCGACCGGCTAAAATTGAAAACATTCGGATGGAAAGGATTTGAATCTTTTTACTTGGGGACGATGTATTACCGTCACCGCAGCGGTCACTGGTTTACGAGATGTTTGAAATCTGAGGTATATTTATGAGTTTTAATACACGCAAGCATATATATATATATATATCTATATATATATATATATATATCTATAGATATATATATATATATATATATATATATATATATATATATATATAGGCTACATGAATTTGAAGAATATAATCAACAAGTGATATCACAAGATTAATATCTGATTTTCTACGCGCAACCTTTAATATAATTCATTACACAAATTCAGATATACCTTAAAAATTGCTATACAATGCGAGGCATCGTCCACCTTAGGAGTTCTGTGATCGCAATAATGTTAAAAGAAATCTTTATGAACTGTATTTCCGAGACCCTATTTACCTCAAGATAAAATTATTATTATGAAGAATGTTCGAAGCAACGTTCCTCCGTGTGGTAGAGAGAGAGAGAGAGAGAGAGAGAGAGAGAGAGAGAGAGAGAGAGAGAGAGTTGATATTGAAGGTGGGGAGTCGCGCGGCGAGGAAATTTCCCCTGTTATCCAGAAGTGTTTCAGAAGTTAAATTGTTGTTGTGTTATGACCACAAATACAGGATTCTGAATTACTCTATGGAAATATCATGGAGTCAAACTGACGTTGAAACGCGAATGCAAAAGGCAATTCAAAACATACCAAGGCGTGTTACAGATGGAAAACGACACGGATTCCGTGCTTTGTTTTCTACAGGAATTTAATGCGGATGGATGTACTGAAGTTCTGTAGTTTCGCAAAAGGATTGAAAACAGCCTCTCTCTCCTTTTCAGTAAGCGATATGCTTAAACAGCGATTGGTAAGGAGTCAAATGGGCTGAAAAATAACAAGGGATGCGTTGAAATATTGTGGTTGTAGAGCAGAGAAAAACAAGCGCAGGTGTTCAGGCGTAGACGGGTTATTCGATACATTATACTCCCAGTCAATAATGCATTCTAACGTAAATGAAAGCGTTAGCAGAAACATCACTGTTTTTACAGTAATTTACAACTGGTTTCGCATTCAATATAATATATTTATAAGCGTTGCAATCTTCTCAGAAGTTAAAATGCGCAAGAAGTTAGAGGCAACAAAAGCGACCATATCCCGAAAGGACAATCCGATTATGAAATTATGGCACCGATAGGAAGGAGGCGGAATACGGACTTCTAAACCGACGGAAATGAAATATTATTCATTTGGCGTCTCTGGGGACATCTAAGCAAGCACACGAGAGAGAGAGAGAGAGAGAGAGAGAGAGAGAGAGAGAGAGAGAGAGAAATCAAACAAGGTCTATTAATGAAATGTCTAGGCTCAGCTCGGGAACAAGACCATCCCGAGGGATTAGAGAGCCACGCTGTAATCTCGAATTATAAAGCAGATCATGACGAGGCCGGTTTATATCGAGGAAAGCAGATGAAAGAAAGAGAGAGAGAGCGAGAGAGAGAGAGAGAGGGAGGGGGAGGGGAGAGGGGCGACTCTAAAAACAGTATCTTCTGTATCGCGCTCCCGGCCTTTTTTGCCACTTTGCGCAATTAATTGACGAGGATTCGACACGGGTAATGCCAAAACATTGTGGTTCCTCCGAAAAGATTGCATTTTAAGCCGTGTTTTCCAGCGATTTTTTACCAATTTGCCAGCGAAAAACGATAAGCTTTATTCGAATTTTTGTCCCAAAGACATCCTCTTGGGACTTGAGGCGAGTGAATTTTATTCTTCTGTCTCGGCGAGAGAGAGAGAGAGAGAGAGAGAGAGAGAGAGAGAGAGAGAGAGAGAGCTTTAGTTGGCCGTGTAATGGTGGTTACAGATGAAATTGTGGAGCGAGAAAATGATGTGGCGATATTGCGCCGATGGAACCGGCTATAAAACATGAGACCTCAACAATATCATCTTCTTTAATGTTTTGCTTCGACGTTGGGGTAGAATTAACAGAGTTCTTTTTTTTATTATGAGTATTCCACATCAACTGGATATTGGGTAAAATAATTGAATTATCAATGTTTGAATTAATACAGGGCAGGTTGATTTTTGGTTTAAAATAAAATTCTTCCGTCTGTTTTTGACATTATTGTACAATACTGATTTGACCGGACGCAGGGTAATGTAAATATGGTTGCGATGATATTTTGTAACATGCGATATATTGATCACTGGCTTTTTATTTATTTTGTGGCGAGTGATGCCAGTATTTTCTAAGGCTTGTGCATTTGTTTGCAAATGCGGATTTGCTTCATTTTGGAATAAAGTCTTTAAATGGCTTCAGTCATTATTCTAGGTCAGTCCGACAGACATTTCCATTCTTCCCAAGGATGCATTTTCATTCTCTCTTTTATGATGGATTTCATTCTATTGTGCGCGCTTTTGTTATGTTCCATTTGTATTAAATCTATTCGCTGTGACATCTTTTTTTTCCTTTCTCTCGTCAGCGTTCATGCTGATTTAATGTGAAATCTATTCATCTTTACGTTCAAATTATTATTTTATTTATAGTATTACGAGCGATAGTATTACAAGTGTCAAGCACAGAACCCAATAATTCCCGTGCTCCATTCTCTCGGTCTCGAAAAATGGGAGTTTTGTGTGTGCAACTTTTACTCGTTGATCAAATACGAAAAAGGGTTTTAAGATTAAGAAAATAATCCTTTCAAACTCTTTCTAAGTGATAAAAAAAAAGGTTTCGAAAGTATGAAAATTGTTTCTTGGATTCAGGAATCAAGAGAAGAATGGAAAACAGCACGTGAAATGTTTTTACGCGAACTCCAGTCGCCAATGAGGAAGAAACTTTCCGAGTAGCAACAGTTTCATTCGCCTTTGGAAACACAAACAAGTAACTTTCAGTAGATGGAAACGAAGGAATTCAGGCTGAGGGAGGAAATCTGCTCAATCTATGGTGGGAAAATGGACAACCATATCAATTTTATGATGGGGTAACAAGAAAACCACATTTAATGGTGACAATCGCAGAGAACTGAAAATCACATTTAAAAAGGAAAAAAATTTAAATTGGCGACAATCGCAGAGAACTGAAAATCACATTTAAGGGCGACAATCACAGAGAAATGAGTGAAAATCTTAACAAAACACAAAAAGGTGTTAGAGCGAAGCATTTATCATTAGCAGAAAAGTTTAACCCTTCAAACTTAAACATCTGGAATCGAAGACATAAAACAATGCTTAAGTAAGGTGCGGTATGATCCTAAAAGTATCACTGCTCAAGAACAAAGATGCTCTTGCCACGACTATAAATGGGGAATATGTTGCGCTGAAAGAATACAACTATGTAATACAACTTCTGGAACTTCCAACAATTTTGTATATAAGTTTTCCACTGAAAACCTTGAATCCGAATTTAGGAAATTAAATAAAGAAGCTCTCTATAACAGATTCTACCCCGGGCTAGGGGGAACAGCTGTTCCGCGCAGCACCATCCAAACTAATTTCTCTGTTCCGCGCAGCACCATCCAAACTATTTCCCTGTTCCGCGCAGCACCATCCAAACTGTTTCCCAAACTACACTCACACCTGACGTGCAAGATCAGATTTTTAAAATCTTATGTAACTGAACGGGGCCGTTAGGTCTCATTTCCAAACTGTTCTAGGACTCGCCCCAGAGATTTATTCTTAACTGAGAACTGAAAATTAGGGGAAAAAAAACTTGACAGGTAAGAAGTAAGAGACCTAAGGGACCTGAAGTAAAAGAAAGAAAGCAATACACCTGGAAAAGATGGGATGTTTCGAAGAAGTTTTAGTACCGTCTACAATATGTCCTGTAAGACACGCTGTAAGCAGTATCCACCTTAGAAGGTCAAGTAAATGGCCTAGTACCGTCTACAGTATGTCCTGTAAGACACGCTGTAAGCAGTATCCACCTGAGAAGGTCAGGGAAATGGCTAAGTTCTAGTACCGTCTACAGTATGTCCTGTAAGGCACACCGTAAGCAGTATCCACCTTAGAAGGTCAAGGAAATGGCGAGCAATACACGCAGCAAACGACTCGAATCATTCGGCTTTCGGATACTGTTGAGGAGTGGGAAGAAGAGGTCAGCTGACATACCTGATACCACAAACTAATGTCACAACAAACATGGTCATCGGCGATGAAAAAAGCATTACAGTACTTGTTAAAAACTTCTTAACAAAATCTGTTCACGTAACATCATACAACCTGCACAATCAAATATGCTGAGAACAGGAATTGCTACAATAGTATGAAACAGAGATTTTAGATGAAAGTTGTCTGGCATCGAACATCCTGCATTGTGCTACATGTTACTTGTTGTTAAACACGAAAAATGAGACTACCTTTTACCTAACATTATCCAAATAATTAAATTAAGTTAGGATTGTTTAAATAACCACTACTTACTTATGAAATCTTATTTACTGATGGTGGGGGGAGGGGGGGGGGGGGTGAGGGAGTGGACAAAAACCATAGCTAGGGTACAGTAGACCCACCATGTCTCCAAAGTATATGCAGCAGCATACCTTTATAGCTTATTCCTTTTATCACCCCCGTGATTGAGTGGATATATATTAGCCTGATGAATCACAGGTCAGCGGTTCCTTTTCCCGATGAGGAGGTTAGCCTTTAACATTTACTTCCAGGTGAGATTGCTTGGTTATATTACATAATGAATATTACCAAACTCAGATAACGCCAATGAATGTGTTATAATACCTTTTTGTGAATTAAAGACAAATTAGAAATTGTTATAAATATTAACTTGGTGATTTCACTTCGATGTCTGCATGTGACACACATCATGCTAGATAGCATTCTAATGAAACAGTTACTCTACCAGTAGAGCTTCTAATTTATTAGCTATTTCAACAGCATTGAAATTAGTAACAGCGTTAAAATGAGTAACCACTTAAACAGCAACAAAGACAAGCTATATCTTCCCTCATATAACGGCGACAAAGTATAAATCTCTCATACAACAAAGAAGGTCCCAAATATTTCATTTATAAAAAAAAAAAAAAAAAAAAAAAAAAAGAACATAAATTTTCAATTTTACAGTCAAGCACCAATCACATCTTTTAGGAAACTGTGTCAGTTCCTTTCACTCCTCTGGCTGTACATGATCAGAGAAAATTACAAACGCCATGCTAAAGACCAGTTAACCAAAACATATTACAGGATTATTATAAGACTAAGCTGTCACTTGAATATGGTTCATTAAATTCAATATTTCTTTATAATAAATAAAGAAAAGTTTATCTACTTTCCTTGTCAATAAATGACTAAATATATCTGTCACAAAGGTAGAACCTTCATTACATTAAATCTCTACTTGCGTGGGTAAATGGATAACCTATTCATCTCCCATTACCTGACAACAGAGACGAGCTGTGTCTACATTCCTGTCAGTCAAGCAATGATCAAGCTCTCTTAAGTACGTCATTGAAATCCTTTTCCCGCCCCGCAAACTGTCATCATCATCATCATCGTCCGAATTCGCGCGGGCAAGCGAGCGAGCGAAACAGGCAGCCGGTAAGCCCAACTTAATAAAGGCCGACATATCGTTTGAAGTGTTTAAAGGTCATTAAGGAATTAGCGGTGAATAAGAGAGAACAATTATTTAGAGCCATTAAGCTTTGGCATTAAAGCGGCAGGTGCCTTAATGAGCAGGTAGTCCCCCGTAATCATACCTCATTAGCCGCAGAGAGACAAAATTAGTCCCTTTATCATTGCAGCGTCGATGAGCACATCGGAGTTGTCCTGATTGGGGAAAGTGGATTTTCTATTTGTCTCGTTCTTTCAATGCTACGCTCTATATGATACACTTTCGAGGCCAGGGCATTCCTTTTTTTTTTCATCGGAAAATTTTCTTGGGTTCAATTTCATAATCCAAACACACACACTTTTAAAAATTTAATGCAAATTCATTTACATAATTTGTTATTGATACACACATTTACTCTGTCAGTTTCATCTACTTCTGTACATCATTTTCCTGTGATAGGATGTCATAAATGATTAGGTTACCTATTTGATAATGTGTTAAATCAATTATACTCATATACTGTTTCGTGTTTTTATACGACCCCACTTTTATGGGCAGTATAATTTTTTTACATATTTATTTACTGAATATTGGTCATCATTTTCACGGGCACTTTATATCTATTTACAGTTAATTTTTTTAGCTGTCATTTCAGCGTCTCATTCGGAGTTAATTCACCTTCATGATTTTTCTTCATTATCCCACTTATACTGGATCTCACTTAAGTGACTTATTGGTCGGTTCGCTCGCGTCACAATAATTGAGACCGGTTTCGAATTTCGAGCTCAGCATCCTGCAGGGTTTAGTGGTGAGACGAAATGCACTTTGGCAACTGTAATGAGTCTTGGTTCGGATTCTACGCTAATCTGTGGGTCTTATTAGGAAATCACTTACTGTCTCTGTTATGGAACAATACTTGGCTTATTTGCCTTATAACGTCACGGAATCCATTTCCGAATCGATTTCTCAGTATCCACCTACATGCATTTCACATATAACTAACTGCTAGTAGATTAACGTGCTTATTTTCTTTTAATTTTAAAACCTATTCAGTTTTCCTTCTTCTGTTAAGAAGTTCCTTTATTTACATAAGCCTCACGGAAGGCTTCATACTGACCAATTTCATTAGATTATTTCAACATATTCATTTTTACTGATCATAAATTTTGTAAATATAAACTTTTCTGTCTTAATCATGATGATTCGTTTATGTGCAACCTTGCTTTGTCTGCTATATTATTTTCAGTATCAGTTTTTCATCTTAATTTTTACTGCTGTTAATATTATCATCTCATATTCCCCGTTTTCCCACATGATTTTCCATTCTGCTGTTTTTCGAGGTAAATTCATTTTCATCTATTTCTACATATTTCTAGTTTTCGAATTTCCAAGAAAGATTACTGTTATATTTAGGTTAATGTCCTTCCATCTAAATAAAGGGACCATCTTGCTTTCATCTAATCACACAACAATTTATTTCCCGATTTTTCCTGTAATTGCCCTAACTGTAATGAAGCAATCTCATTAATTGCCTTCTCATCAATGCTTCCATCCACTTACGCAATCCTTAATCATCGATTCTTCACTTTCATTCGATTACATTACCAATCAACAAGTTCGTACATTATGCGGCTCTCTTGCTTTCATTGATTACCGAATTCACATTTTTCTGCTTATTCCCTCGCTATCTACATTTGACGTCGGTCCGATATCATGCATTTCAACATTTAATTCAGCTGCATCTGAACAAATCAGTTTTCATTTTCAAGAAATATTTCCACATATCCAACGATGAGATATAATTCATCCCGTACCAAATTATGTAACGCTGTATTTCGCAAATCATTTTATGTCTCGTCTCTTGTTTTCAAAATGAGTGTTCTCCAACTTGCATTTTTGCTTATCACTTTTCCGAGTCCTTAAAACTTGCACTTTTTTTTAACTTTCCTTTTTTCCACGTGTTACTTTTCCAAATTCTCAAACTCAAACTATAGCTTTTGCTTATCATTTTTCCAAGTTCTTCAATTTTACATTTTTATTTATGGGAGTTTTTCATCTCTCAAGCTTGCTATTGTATTTAATCATTTTCTTTGTCGGGAAAATAGCAATTTTACTCATTTAAAAATGACTACCTTGCAAATACACTTACCACTTTTCTTAGTTCTCTTGCCCGTACTAGGAAATGAACATTTACTTATGACTTCTCTAAGATCTCGAACTTACTATCACATGTTCTGGAACTTATATTTTTACTTATAATTTTTCGAAGATCTCAAACTTGTTATTGAACTTGACACTTTTAACTATCATTTTACTCTGTTATTTAAATAGCAATTTACTTATCACTTTTCCAAGTATTCGAATTTGCACTCTTATCTGTTATCGAACTTTTACTTATCACTTTACTTTTCCATATTTTATAACTTGCACTTTTACTTATCCCATTCCATGTAACTACGAGAGACCGGAACACATCAGATAATAAATAGTTATTGTGCATCTTTCCAAAGACGAGACCTAATAAGCAATAATTTGAAGGTCGATTACAATATTTTTAACGACAGTTTATTGTATTAAGCAAATCCGTTACATCAAAACATACAGTGACTGCATCATTGCACGTAGGAAAATGAATTGGCTGGCATATCTTCAGTAATTTCTCTTACTTCACCCTTTTTCGCTCACGTATATGTGTATGTATGTATGTATGTATTATATGTATGCATGTATGTATTTATATATATATATATATAATAAATATATATAACTTATAAGGATTATTATATATTATTTAATACTATAAATATTTTTTATAATATATATATATATATAGTATATATTATATATATATATATATAGATACATATATATCTAAATCTATATAGATAAAGATATATATATATATATATATATAATAGAGAGGGAATATTCTTTAATATCTTTCTTCGTGGTTCAGTTAACGTTATTCTCAATCTGAAACGCGGGTGTCAGTTGAAATCCAGCCACGGGTATCAAAGTTTCTACATCTGCTTCTTCACTGGGATTATGGACTAAGTAGTGACACGCGTACCGAAAAACTGTGTGGAAATCGAGAAATGAAAACGAAATGTGGCCGACACAGCTATTACAAATAAAACTATGTTGTAATAACCACAGAACCCCCTAACTTGTCGAATTCTTCACGTATTTTTGGATACTTATGTAATTTTGACGTCGTTAATACAACTAGCACCTTCAACTCTGATACGGACCTCAAAATTTTTTCACTGTCTTCCATTGGGATCTCAGGGTTCCTAGTGATTTGCGTATCCAAAAAGTATGACGAAATCCAGATGTTGAGGGGCCTTTGAAGTTATTATAATCTCTTACTCATCTGGTGACAATGCCCAGCAGACCATATGATATTAACAATTATATATTATATATATATATATTATATTATATATATAATAATATATATATATATATATATAAATAGATAATAAATATTATATATATATAGTATATTATACATATATATATATATATATATATATATATATATATAGTAATATATATATAAAGGTATAAGCCACAAAGGAAAAATAAACAACGAAGTTCTGCAAGATCTTTCGACGTTCAACGTCCTTTAGTCAGCAGAGTAAAGGACGTTGAACGTCGAAAGATCTTGCAGAACTCCGTTGTTTATTTTTCCTTCGTGGCTTATACCTTTATTTATGGATTTATCACGTTCCAAACTTTCGTGATTCAGTTATACATATATACTATAATATATACAGTATACCTATATATATATATATAATATATATATATATATATATATATATATATATATATATATATATATACATATATTATATTTCTCTCTACTTCGCACATATTTTACACAAACTCATTCATACACACACAAACATACGTATATGTTTGTATATATTTAAGCAATCGTGAGCTACTATGTTCATCTAACCGACAGCAATGCACAATCACGGAGCTTTCATGAACAATAAAAATAATAACCAAAAGTTAAAACGCTTTCCTTTAAACCTACCGCAACAACAATATCAGTCACTCATCCTCCTGGCCCTCCCCGTTTAGACAACCTCCTCCTTTTTCCCCCCCCCCCCCACCTTGTAAATGTAAAGATCAACTGTGCATAACAACACCCCAACCCCACCCTATTTCCCCACACCGAATCCCACACCAGTAAATCCTCCCTCACTATATCTCCTTCCCACTTCGTAAGGCAAAAATCAAAAACATAAAACCACCTCTAAGGCAAACCAAAAAAAAAAAAACCTCATTATTTTACTCCCTGGCCCCTACCTCGCCACTCCCTCCCCACGAATATCCCCAACACAGATCTTTTTCTGTCCCGCATACCGCACCTACAATTTCCCCTTTATATGTAGCCCGAGAGATCATTCCCCACCTATAACTTCTTGCCACGTTTTCAAACCACCCAAGACCACTAATTATTTCCCTCCCCACGCCGTTCCCGACTGGCCATCAGAAGATCCCCTACTTAAAATCCCTATCCCCATCCCCAAAACAACACCGCTCACCCCCCCTCCACCTTAAAACATTCCGTAACATCTTCCATACACCAACACCTTGCTCTTCTCCTACCCATTCCCATCGACAAAGAGTACATCACCGGCCTAAAATATCCTTCATTCACCAATAATAAAACACCACATTACTCCCCCAACGCCACCAACACACACACGTAACCCAGCGAACATCCCCTCCCTAAAATACCTTTTCCTGTCGCCGATCCCACTATGTGGCCATGAAAACATTTCCATACCCAAAACCTTCCTCTCCATCCCACTGTAACCCCACTAATTTCTTCTCCCCTCCCATCCGGCCAAGGAAACATTTTTCTCCTTCCCCCCACTTCCACCCACCCCACCTGGCCAAGCGAGTACCTCCTAGCCAAAACCTCTTTCTCCATCCACCTTCTCCTCCGCCTTCCCCTTTCGGCCGTCCCTGTTCCTAGTGCTGCAGCAATAATCCGAAGGCAAATCTAACCTAATCTTAGCGAATTCTCACTTCTCCATTTCCTTATTCCCACTAGATTCCTTTGGTAATGGACCTGGAATATTACAGACTGGGCGTTTGGGTCCTCATTCTGCAACAATTCAAAATCGAATCCCTTTATTATGTTTCGGGAATTGCCAGTTGTCGGTATATTCAAGAACGAGTGGAGAGAGAGAGAGAGAGAGAGAGAGAGAGAGAGAGAGAGAATGAGGAAATGGAATGTGGCTTAGAGAGAGAGAGAGAGAGAGAGAGAGAGAGAGAGAGAGAGAGATGGAAAAACACGAAGATGAAGAGACATAACATTAAATAACCAGTGAAGACTGAATGCCTGACAGAAAGAGGGTAATGATCAGAAAGACAATAAGCGAGGAATGCCTGAGAGAGAGAGAGAGAGAGAGAGAGAGAGAGAGAGAGATAGGGGGGAAGGGTAACGGGTGGGTGAGAGGGCTAGGTAGGCTATACAGGACGCAACTCGAGGAATAATTTCGGGGGAAGCGAATTTAGACAATTACCTTCATGTTATATAAGGTCATTCGAGAGAGGGAATTAGGGCAAATTATTAACAATTATTGGACTAAGGGTCATCATATCCGGCCGCCAACTTATATCTATTATTATCAGTCAGATCTCGGTTTCGGCAGACGCCTTCCTGATCGTATAGTGGTGGGGCATTTGGTATTAATAGTTTGCGGCGTCACGTCGACTCGACCGCCACTCCGCCTTAAAATGAACGGTGTCTTGTTCTTAATTAAGATGATGGACTCGATGCACAAACACCTGAGTGTGTTTATATATTCATATATATGTATATGTATATGTGTGTATATATATATAAAATATATATACATAAATTATGAAAATGTTTGTCAGCGTATGAAATAAACTTTACTTCCTCGCCGTGTATGAACTGCACGTTTTTCTGCAAACATGCATTCAGACATCCATTTATACATATATACTGAATGTATTGGTGTATATTCAAAGCATGTACACATGCATATACATAAAACGTTTTATACACAAACAACACACACACATGCATAGTGTGTGTGTATGTTCATGTGATAGCTTTATCACTGATTCACAAGTAACCTTCTGACACTCTCCAATATTAAGCCACAATAATACCCCGTAACATAGAATTCGCTTAACCAACGGAAAAATTACACTCCGTGGAAATTATAAAATGAGTGCATCTGTCCAGGTCTTGGCAGATACATTCAACATATATAATTTCCTTTTGGTGTAAGCTGTCCCTAGATTAAAGTGAATTTGTTATTCAGGTTCATTTGTGGATTATACATACATACATACCTATATCGAGCTACAAATGTCCTTTAATATCTAATTCGCTCTACCTCGGAATTAATATATTTTCATATATGTTTAACGGAGGGGAATTTATTAAGCAATAATAGAATTGGCGGCCGACAGGCGCGAACCATCGACCTCTCAATTCCAGGACTGGCAGTGAAGCCTTAGCCAACCTCGCCACCGCAAGAGATATAAGTTTATGCCGCGGTGGCGAGGTTGGCTAAGGCTTCACTGCCAGTCCTGGAATTGAGAGGTCGATGGTTCGCGCCTGTCGGCCGCCAATTCTATTATCGCTTAATAAATTCCCCCTCTGTTAAACATATATGAAAATATATCAATTCCGAGGTAGAGCGAATTAGATATTAAAGGACATTTGTAGCTCGATATATGTATATGAATCACGGTAATATGATAGACTTACATACATATCTATATATATGTATATATATATTATATAGTATATATATAATATAGATAATATATAACATAATAGATAGATTAGATAGATTATATACATATATTAACTGTTTCAATAAACTGTTTCAAATAGACCTCGAACATAGAGTTTAGGCCACTGGGACCTATGAGGTCATTCAGCGCTGAAATGGAAATTGACAATAAAGGGTTTGAAAGGTGTAACAGGAGGAAAACCTCATAGTTGCACTATGGATCAAGTGTTAGGAGAGGGTGGAAAGTAAGAAGAGGAAAGAGAATATGAAAGGAGGTACAGTAAAAGGAACGGAAGTGGTTGCAGCTAGGGTTCGAGGGCACGCTGCAATGAACCTTAAGTAATACCTACAGTGCACCGCATGAGGTCCACTGACGGCACTACCCCACTACGGGGTGTTCATAGACCTGACCACACTGTTAAACTGGGCTTCCATTTAGTTTTTTCCCACTAATAAGTCGCTTCCGATAATACAGTGTAGCTCCAGAGATTACAGACATAACAGTATCTGACCAATTCTTTCTTTGACTGATAAGTTTCGACTATGAAACTCATATCGTTAACTTTCCGCGAAAGTTCAGTGGTATCAATATCATGCTGCTATCCTTCAAATAGGCAAGAGGCTTTGTATTTCATTACTGGCTTCATCCTTACGATTATTCTAACAACTGCTTCAAGTTTCAATATCTAAGGCATTTACCTTTCCCTTATATGCGTATATTCGGCGTTCATTTGCCTTAACGTAGAGAAATTGTAGCGTGAAGTAAAGGATCTCATCTCTTTGACCACTTCCCCACTGTTACGTAGTATAGACTCTGCCATCCTACAATGACATATCAAAGCAAACTAAAATAGATAGATTCTCGACCAGCGAATATAGAATATCATCCATCCATCTCTCTCTCTCTCTCCTGTTAGGCCTTCACATGTGTTTTGTTAAAGAAAATAATAAATAAAAAAAGGACAGCATCGATGAAAAATCGCCGAATTTGATAAATGTATTTGCTTATGTTGGTAAGTACATGTGAGAAACCGCACATTAATCAAAACAGAAAATGACTTAAGAAATGATCCAATATCAATATGTTATGCCTAGCCAGTAAATTTACAACGGGCTCTCTCAAAGGCACAACAAATTTCAATGCACTGAAAGGATCAAAAGACCAGAGATATTCCTTAATTATTCTGAATTTTTTTTTTTTTTTCATTTCCAGTACATTATACTAATTTTACCATCAGTTTGCTTTCTACTTGCGTCTTTGAAATTAAATATAATTTCGTATTTCCTACAGAATAGTTTTATATCTTAATATATTTTGGCCATTGCTTTCGTAATTATAAATTTTTTAAGTGTCTAGTTCAGTGTCTAGTTCACCTAACAAGCGGATAAAAACATTTATTCCATTTAAGTACCAGTCATCGTGACAAAAGGAAAAAATAAAAATAGATATTTCAGTAGCGTTTATCCAAACAGGCTCGGCACTAGCTATTCGATTATGTTTTAGCCAATACGAATGTAACAAGCTGGTTACAAGTCTGAAATTCATCTCTACATAAACAGACACGGGTCGGGTACATACCATTACATGGAAATCAGCTTAATTCTCCCATCGAAATTAGATACAGTCATAACTATTTGTTGATATAACGCCGGAATGCGGCAGACATTCCAACCGACAGTTATTATTACAAAATTAGTTAAAACTGTTCACTTCACTCGGACATTCTTTGTTAACGTGTGGAACAGCTGCTTTTTGAATGCTGATAAGGAAGATAAAGCAAAGAAAGTAAGAAATTGAGATTATATATATATATATATATATATATATATATATATATATATATATATATATATATATATATGGTTATAATCACTTTAGCACGTGATTCATCTAGCACACATCCACAGGTGAAAAATAAGAGGCGGGGTGCAGGTCCTGACCGGTTTCGACTTATTTCCAACCCAATGTGTGTATGTATATATATATATATATATATATATATATATATATATATATATATATATATATATATTGCTTCCTTTGCAAGTGAATGAAATCCGTCATAATACTGAAAAAAATCATAAATTTCGTTTGCATGATTAGGAAATTCTCATTTTATACATACACACGCACTCACTACAAATCAGAGCGAGCCTGGTAAACCGTGGAGCTAAGAATAATAGCGGTAATTTGAGAGAGAGAGAGAGAGAGAGAGAGAGAGAGAGAGAGAGAGAGAGAGAGAGAGAGAGAGAGAGAGAGAGAGAGAGAGAGATTATAAAATGTAGATATTATTTCATCATAACTGAGTTTACAAACCTTAAATGTCATGGACGTCATACAGTTAGCATCATCATTCTAATAATCTTGAAATCTAAAGACGAAAGTTTTTTTTTTCTTTTTTAACAGCATGGTTAAAAAAAAAAAAAAAAAAGTCTTGCTATTTAAAGTGCTGTTTCTATGTAATTTGCAGGATAACGTACGCTTTAAATCAAATTAAACAGTATTTCACGGATAGACATACAAATAAATGTGTACCTGTATGCATATTTAGTAGCCTAAAGCGGCATGAAGCTCACAACCTCATCTCGGATAACTTGCAGAGAAGGAGATTATCGAGCTCTGGCGTAACCCCATATACATACACATATATTTGTATGCGTTCGCGCGCGATTTTTTTTTTTTTTTGGTCACTAAATAGCAAGGGGTTCGCAGTGAGTCTCATATCCATTGTACCTAGTAAAATAATAAACCACAATGCAGCATCTTTGTGATTTTAGTTTAGAAGAGAGTGTTATCAACATCTAAGAGCAAGCGAGTGCTTGCAATAGGAGTGAATGGTGCAGGTGTATATGGGACTTTGAAGCTCTACCAATGAGCCTTCTGAGTAGGTTTAAGAAGTAGCTGATATTGTGTGTGTGTTTTTTATAAGGGTTTCTCTTAAGGTTCAGGAGTAAAGTATGAATGAGGCAGTGATTGTTGCCTTGTCTTTTATTGGGAGTGATCCCCTGCTTGGAGAAAAGAAATATTTTTCCTACATATAAAACATTATATACGTATGTGTACCAAACTTTATATATATGTATATGATATATATATATATATATATATATATATATATATATATATATATATAAATTAAGTAGCAGGGGTGCCTTTATAAAAATAGTTAATGACAGGAGCGTCTGAACTCCAGTGAAACACAGTAAACACTATAGCATTCTTGCATCGTTGCATAGTGTGTCACCAAATAACCAAGAGGCTTGGAGAATCTCACAACCATAGTACCTAGTAAAATAACTGAAAATCACAATGTAGCATCTTGGGCTTGGTTGTAGGTAGACCTAGTAGAAGCAAGCGAATATCAACAACTTCTTAAAACCTTTTGAGTAGGTTTTAAGAAGTTGTTGATATTGTGGAGGACTTTTAGCATAGGGGTTTCTCTTATGGTTGAGAAGTAAAATTTGAATGAGGTGGTGGTCACTCTCTTTTCTGTTCTTGGGAGCGAGCCCCAGTTTGGAGAAAAGGCCTAATTTTGATACACATTTTATGTAGTATATATATATATATATATATATATGTGTGTGTGTGTATATTATAATATATATATATATATATATATATATATATATATATATATAATATGTTCTATCTATCTATATATATATATATGTATCTATATATATATATATATATATATATATATATATATATATATTTATATATATACACTACATAAAATGTGTATCAAAATTAGGCCTTTTCTCCAACTGGGGCTCGCTCCCAAGAACAGAAGAGAGAGTGACCACCACCACCACATTCAAATTTTACTTCTCAACCAAAAGAGAAACCCCTATGCAAAAGTCCTCCACAATATCAACAACTTCTTAAAACCTACTCAAAAGGGTAAAAGACAGAGCATCAAATGCCCTTACACATATTGCACCATTTATCATTGCTAGAAAACATTCGTTTGCTTCTACTAGGTCTACCTACAACCAAGCCCAAGATGCTACATTGTGATTTTCAGTTATTTTACTAGTTACTATTGTTGTGAGATTCTCCAAGCCTCTTGGTTATTTGGTGACACACTATGCAACGATGCAAGAATGCTATAGTGTTTCCTGTGTTTCACTGGAGTTCAGACGCAGATATCGTTAACTATTTTTATAAAGACACACCTACTACTTAGGGAACATTTCCTTCTATCAATGGGGTCCACGAACTTTCATATACATACATACATACATACATACATATATATATATATATATATATATATATATATATATATATAAAACATTGAGCCTTTCGTCTAACATGGGGTAAATCCTAAGATTAGAAAGACTGCGATTACAGTCACGTTTATACTAAACTGCCACTTCACTCTGTTGCTTCCTGGATGTTAAGCACATCTTTGACCAGATCTCCCTCTCCTCATTCCTTCCAAAAATTCTATAATCCTCCATTCTTTCCCAAGCACTAAGGCTCATCCTTTTAACTACATTAATCCTCCTACTCAATCCCCCATCCACATATTTATAAATTTCTTGCTTCATCAGTTTTTTTCTCACAAATACGATATAAACATTGCTGTCTCTAACTTCTTATACTGCTCAATCCACTATACTATAAAACCAAAGATGTAAAGGACATACTACGCGTGTTTACACAAAAACAAGTCAATCGCATGCATAACACCTCTAATACAGGCCTCACTGCCAACATAAAGGACTTCTAATTGCTCTCAGCATTTTACTTTCTACACTATACATCCTCAATATACTCAAAATTGCCTAGATAAATTCTAGTCTAAAATTCCTCTGGATCCATGCATTCTGCATACACCTTTACTTCCAAGTTTCACACATAGACTAATTGTTCCAACCCGTTTGCCTTTTCAATCTTTACTAAAAATACACAGCGTATTAAGCAAAAACTAGAAAACTCTCTCTCTATGTTAAAGCATGTTTCATCCTTATTGTCAAGAAGTCACGAGTGGAAACCTAACCTGCTACAGTTCTTTCTAACTAGCGAGTGCATGTCACACAAATTACCCTGCCTCAAATAGCCCTACACCACAACCTCGTTCTGAAACTCCCCAAAGCTTATATCTATTATTATGTTTGCGTAAATTGCCATACACAAAGAAGCAACAGTTGATATCGTTCTTAAGGTCAGGAGAACACGAGTCACTCTATGGCGCCGGTGTGTGGCTTCCCAAAGGCTTCTATTGTTTTTACGTAAACTGTGGCGGGGATCTGCGACAGCTGGCCACAGACGCTCGTGTGCTCGACAGCTTATAAACAATGGAAACTTATGGGAAGCCACATCCCTGTCGCCACAGAGTAGCTCGTGTACTCCTGACGTAAGCCTTGTATGCATGTCTAGACTTCTGGGCCACGTAACCAAAGCACATGTAAATTTTATTACATAATCCTATCAATTAAGATGCTCAAGTCGATCAAGTTATAGTAGATTCACATAAACTGTGCATCTGATGTCAAGGCCAGACCCTTACGACACTCCTGATTGGCTGTTAAACCAATCACAGGGCTGGAAACTCCCAGTCTCCCGAGAATGTTCACATTGGCAGGATTGTACTATGTTCCACCTCTCCTGAAGGATGTCTTTCAAAAGTATCCCACAGGAGAGGTGGAACACACATCCTGCCTATGTGAACTCTCTCGCGAGACTGAGAGTTTCCAGCCCTGTGATTGGCTTATCAACAGCCAATCAGGAGCGTCGTACGGGACTGGCCTAGACATCAGATGCACGGTTGATGTGAATCTACAATAGAAGTTACGCATTTATCACAATTTGTAGCTGCTGCGTTATCCTGCACATCAAATTTATGCCCCAAAAACGTAGTGTCCATACGTATAAACCAGCGTTCTCAACACCGTTGAAAAAGCCAAAGCCTCTAGTCTTGGGAGGTACGCAAACATGCTAATTATTAATATTTTTTTATATATATTATATTGGAAAAAAAAAAAATTATATATATATATATATATATATATATTGCAAATTCGGTAATTTTTAGCGCCACATATTTTCGATCTACTCAGGAATTTTCACCTTTTTATTTTTCCCCGTAATGATATATTTGTTAAGGTCTACCTCTCAAATTAGGCCTAACCAACATACATTTCCAGATTTGCCTCGCAAGTAAATTTCTTCCCTTTAGTGGTCTGCACATAGGCCTATGAATAACAATTAGCATAATTTCAACAGAATGTTTTATGGAAGAGCGACTGATTTTCAAATGATAATGCATAGGCATATCATTGGCAAAAGTGGGAATTTGGATGAACATTCTGGCTCAACCTCTAGACAAGGAACGTTCCTGCGAATACGACAGGCACTAGGGATTGGGAGTCAAATGTATTTCGTCGTGTTTAGTACTAGCCTCTGGAGGTTAATTACAGTCGACCTCCGAAAAATATCGGTAAATTCTTAATAATTAACCCAAATTCTAAAGGGAACTGTAATTTTCAAAAACATACCCAAGTTAATACCTGGATCTACAGGCAAAAATGCAGCAGTTTTACCGTTAGCTTTTACTGAACTTCAACACCGAAAATATGCTTATAACACGCAAGTCAAAGTTGCTTCCCAATGCCTTTAAAATATTTCAAGCTAAGCACTAAAGAGCTAAAAAGTCTTCATAACCATAGGTGAAGCACTATTTTTGAACAAGAAACTTGGAGGGAGATGTTCTAAACATTAGCTATAAGTAAACCATGAAACTTACCAAAGCTTTAGCTACTACTTGGAATAGTTACGTGGAGACAGTCTTGTTACATCGTTGACAATATGTAATACTGATAGACACAAACTAGAAAAACACTGCACATTAAAAATATTGCATGAAGCTATACGGTAATTCGCCCAGAAACGAAAATTACACGTAATATAAATTGAGGCCACTTCTCAGGGAGACTGCTCGAGTTGAAGAGAAAACGTTTAACGCTAGCAAATCTAGTATTGCCAGATACCTGAAGAGAACTCGCGCATAATGATCAGTTTTCTCTCTTCTTTGGAACTTTCCACTATAGAGCTCGGACAATGGATAAATGTCTGTATATTTATATTTATTTAGAGTAAATGAATTTTTTCTGAAGTAGGGAATGATCCATATATACTATCTTTGGATACAGCCTTGTAACAAATCATGGTTGCTGACACTTGGATTTTGGCAAAACTGGAGTAGGGTTTTAACAGTTTCCAGACCGTTTAGTTTTTTTGTTACAGTGATAGTGTGATGGTTATCTTGTTTACTGCTGTTATTAAGGTAACGATTGCAGAGGTTCAATGCTAACTTAGACATTCGCATGTTATGAATTGGTGAATACTGTTTTCCCAGATACAGAGAAAACCATTCCCGATGGTGAATGGTAGATAGCTCAAGATCAAAGCTAAGGACTATCAGTCCGCTTTGACTGGCATTGTTTGCTTTAAACAACACTTCATATAGGTTGTAGTGACATTTGCTTTTCCTTCAGTACCACCCAAGATAACCATTACCTTATAACGTGTATTTGAACAAGGATCTCCGACGTAAAGTGGAAAATGTTCTCTGCTTTACAGCAATAAATTTGGCGTACTAGGATATTAGCTACTACCTAATCAAGCTTGCAAAGGCCTGGCTAGTACCGTAAAATAGGGTTAGGCCCAAGTTGAGATGGGATACTGGTCCTAGGCCTAGTTGGAAAATCCATTTCGTAGGCTATTTGATCAATCAGTTTCTCGTTAAATACTTGCAATATGACAATTTTGGAATACACATCTTTGTACTGTAATTGGCGCGGCAAACCCCTATCTATTCCCCGATAGGTTTTGTGTGTCTGTAACCGCTTGGCCTAGACCAATAGAGAGCTCCGCCGGGGGTAGTGCCGTCAGTGGACCTCATGTGGTGCACTGTAGGCATTACTTCAGGTTTTTTGCAGCCCGCCTTCGGCCCCTAGCTGCAACTACTTTCGTTCCTTTTACTGTACCTCCTTTCACTGTACCTCTTTTCATATTCTCTTTCTTCATTGTACATTCCACCCTCTCATAACACTTGATTCATAGTGCAACTGTGAGGTTTTCCTCCTGTTACACCTCTCAAACTATTTACTATCAATTTCCATTTCGGCACTGAATGAACTCATAGGTCCCAGTGCTTGGCCTTTGGCCTAAATTCTATATTCAACTCCACATAGGCCTATATCTGACTATGATGATATATAGGCTACCAGATCTATTATGGTAAATTCATATTGCAGGTTATATGATAGATAATTTTCTCTCTAAATGCATGCAATATATATATATTATATATATATATATATATATATATATATATATATATGTATAAAAAAATCTATTTTTCTACTACATATCATTGTGTTTTTTACATGGTTGACTATAAGCAGCAGGGCAAACAGATAGTTTTTGTGATTCTGCAGCTGCATAGCCTAGGCTTACGTATATCTGTTTGTGATGGGATGATCTCACTGGGAAACTGGGTTTTTGTCTAGGTTTAATGGAAACCAAAGATTAGAGTGAAATGTTTTATATTATCACAAGAGTGATAATATAAAACATTGTCACATACATAGCTACATGGGCCTCGTAGGGGGATAGTGCCGTCAGTGCACCTTATGCGGTCTGTAGGCAGTACTTAAGGTTCTTTTCAGCGTGTCTTTGGCCCCTAGCTGCAACCCCTTTCGTTTCTTTTACTGTACCTCCTTTTATATTCTCTTTCTTCCAGTTTACTTTCCACCCTCACCTAACAATTGATTCACAGCAACTGAGAGGTTTTCCTCTTGTTACACTTTTCAGACCTTTAACTCTCAATTTCCATTTCAGCGCTGAAGGACCTCATAGGTCCCAGTGCTTGACCTTTGGCCTAAATTCTATATTCAACTCAACTCAGCTACATGGGAAGGTGATGGAAAAAAAGCATGGTTCATGTTTGCGATTAGTAACATTCACAAGAAGATAAGAAGCATTATGACTGAGTAGGTAGCCCTTTTCATCATAGACATGTACATCCTTACCTAACCATCCCATAACATAAGCTAACTTAGGATGCTAGATAGTACCTTGCTAGATTGTACCTGGCTTAGGGTAGGGTACACCCCCTGGACGTCCTAACCTAATCTCTGTGGGTGTAACTTGGTTGAGAGTTACTTCACTATTTGAATTTTAAAGGTACATCCTAATATTAGTAAACCAGGGTGATCACTAATTTGTTTGAATGGCTGGTGGGTTTCCAACTTTACCTGTGCTGTATTATTGCTTACATTCATTATTTAAGGAATTTGTAAGGTTTTGTGCAAATTTTTACCGTGAAGAATAATTGAATTCCAGAATTGAAAGTATTATTTTCCTATATACTTTGAATGTTTTTGACAATAATTTTGGCTGTAATTTAGTAGTTTTAGAGAACTTTATGATTGAAGTACTGTAATAAATTTAACATATTGCAGCCTTTCTCACTAACTTGCCCTACATCACCAGGTTCTTTCTTACTTAGCCTACACTACTTAATCTAACTCTACCTACCAAACTCTATGTAAAATCATGTGCTAACTACCAAACCCCTGTAAAATTATGGGCCCTCTCAGGTTAGGAGAATGTTTCCACCCAGTCTACATAACTTTACATAAAATTCTGTGCTCAACCCTGGATAGGATGGCTTTGCCCCTTACCAATCTTCGTAAGCTAGGAAACTTGGAATTGATACTCCCAAATACAGTTGTGTGTGTGGTCCTGTGCTAGGTTAAAACTCGAAAATGGCCTAAAGTCATGGTCTGCCCACATTAGCTTAGTGTTGTCTTTAAGATGTAGGTATTTTTGTCAGAATTGCTTATAGTACAGTAAACAGAAACTGGCTTTTGTTGTGGTGCTTGAGAGATATGGATGGCACTTTTGTTTCATTTGGTATCAAAATTGGAATTAAGCCCCATTCTTTTGAAGATGGTTGAGAGAGGAAGATCTCACATTGAAGGTCGTACATGGTGCTGTCTGTACATGTACCATGCTTAAAACACTGATTCTTAGCATTCAGGATAAAGAAGTACAGTGGTATGATCCACTGTAAAGCACAGCTGAAAATATTGAAGCTTAAGTAGTCTAACACCAGGTTACCTTATAATATGTACAAAAAGTGTCCCTTACAAAGTAGTCAATGTTGCAGAGGCATTGGAATATCTAACAGGAATGACTGTTAAGGAAGGTGACATTTGTGCATTTGGATCAGTATTAATTAATTCTTTACCATAAATTCTTGAGTGTCTAGTCATCTGTGTAAACTAGAGATGATGTCCGTGTTATTTGAGCAAGGAGAAAATGATTTTTAGTTTACTGGCCAGATGTTATACTTGTAAAAATAATATCTTACTATACTATATCATGTTTATAAAACTTAAGTATTCAGATGATGATAAAAAGAAAACAACCATAAGGGCTGTAGTTAAGTTAGTTTTTGCACATTGTATGCTTATGTTATTCAGTGCCTAAGCTTAAATTCATTGCTTTCCAAGACATGTGGCTTGAACATTTGAAATATAAGCTTTTAATTTCCTATAGATTTGTTTCCTTTCAGTGTACATTATGTATACTCATAAGGTATAGTGCAATTTTTAGTGTGTTTACATTAGTATAATATCATTATGTATGATACATTAGTGTAATATCATTTTGTATGAGTTTTAATCAAATTTATTGTAGTATTTATCTTAAAACAATTAAGTATTATGTCTTTTTACAAAAGTTTAGGTTTTTAGATTGTTATGGTTTTCAAGTTTATGGTTATATTTTAATTTTTCAATTTTTCTTTGTAAATAACATCTGTATGCTTCATGAATATGAATCTGCATTTAGGATAATTTGGAACTTAATTCAGCTGATAGAATATGAATCTATATTTAGGATAATTTGGAACTTAATTCAGCTGATAGAATGCTATTTATAAATGATTTCATAGTGTCATGCTGATTGGTGGTAAATGTTTACTAGTATACAGCTAATTTTCATCAAAGTATTTCATTTAGACTTCCATGAATGCATATAGTTCCAAGTTTATCACTTATCTCATTTATCTGCATTGGTTATCAAAAGTCCGTTCTCTTTTAGCTAAATAAAGACAGTAGTAGAATTTCTGCTATTTTAAATATTTTCTTGAAGAAAGATGGTGATTTGTTTGTAGTCATACAGTCTTTTTGATGTTGCTATGTACACCTAATAGTGTATCAAGAAAACTGATACTGAATATGAAATATTTATTTTCAGATATAAAGGATGAAAATTTGGCTAAGTCTTCACATTCTCAGTTGCTTTTGTGAAGTTATTAGAGCATTCCTTAATGGTGCAACTATAATCAAATAAAAAATATATCCATGTGTAGCAATCCCAGCAAGGATCATAAACAAATTGGTGATCAAGTAAGTAATATTTTATTCATAATTGCATATTAATTTATTTATTTTTTTCTTGTGGAGCCATGGTCATGGAGAGTTTTTGTCAGAAGCTTTTATCAATAAGGTATTACTTGTCACTCCTTACGCATTAGAGAAACTAAATGTAATTAAAGCTAAATATTTAGCTTAACCCGGCTGCTTCATCTGAGTTAGTATCAAGTCTAATAAGTGGTCCCTCTTTAGTTTGGTAAATATCCTGATGTCATGATTGGTGGGTTGCCTTTCTGCTTTTTCATAAACTTTGTAGTCTTCAGCTGACCTTTTCAAAATTAGACAATTTATTCAACATTTGCCATACGTACTGTACAATGGAAATTTATTGTGCTGAATAATCAAGTACAAAACTATTGCAATAAGCACTTTTCCACTATGGAAGTGGTTAATATCCACAGTGCTCCTTGCACAACTCACATTAAATAGTAGTAGTATTTCATATTCATTTCATCAGCCATCAGTTTCCTACTATTTTTTACTCTTCATGCTTTTGCTTTGTCTATTTTCCAATTGGTTGTCAGTTTTTACTACTATCACCTTTCATGTGATAATCATGTGGACGTTCCAATGAATATAGATTTTACTCGGTAGGTAATTAAACATCATATTCCCATTATCATCACCATCTTCATTGTTCACACCATCACTGCCAACTTTAATAATTGTGTTATGCAAAGGGCCTCAGTAAAATTCACCCACTTGTGTCTTTCTTATGCTTTATCTTCCACAAATCTCCACACATCTCTAGTTTCCATTCAAAATCCTCATCCAAGTTTGTCAGAATCTTTTAACTCTAGTGTCTAAATGACCCACCCAGACACTGTCACATTGTTATTCTCTTTGTGGACTGAAGGACATGTGCGAGCCACCATCTTCATCTCCCCTTCACCATTATATCATCTACTTCTGTACTTTCCAATGCATGGCATATATTGTGTACTGTGACCAAACTAAGTACATAATATTTAGAACAATACTGTACCATGAAATTTAGTTTGCATTTGTTCTGCACAGTTTTGTGCAGTGTTAATGACATTTAAGTTTCAACCCCATATGGAAACTTTTGTAACATTTTCATTTTCTAAATACTAGTTTCATAGTTTGAAATTTTTTATATATTTTTGGCTCACATAGATACCTTTATAAGTTATTCAACTGTTTATATAAACATGACTTTCAGTATATTGAGTTGGGGCATGTTGGAAAATCACTTTGGGTGTTACAGAATTAATCAATATACTCTTGTAAGATTTAGATTTGATTGAGTTCAGTGTAGTGAATATTATTTTAAATATTTGGCTAAGAGTGAGTTTATAGTGTTAGTTCCACAAAATAACCTATCTATTACGTACTGTATTCAAGGATTTTCCAATGTTTATGTTATATTCCTTGAGAATATAGCTTCCAAATGTAAACATAAAAAGATACAATTTGTATTTTTAGGCAATCCCAACAAAATTGTTTGTTATGTATGTTGATGGGTTATGCTGTTCTGCAGCAAATACAGTACTTAAGTAGATATTTTTACAGTACAATAGTAGAATTGTTTTGCAAATATACTGTATTTTAACACTTGAAGTACAAAGAACAGTGGACAGTACTGTACTTTAAAAAGGTATTTGTTTCACTGTGTTAGAAGCTTGACATTTCTAAGTGTCCATGAGACAATTTGCTAGAGATGATTGAAATTTCATTCAGTGATAATCCTTTGTTAACCTAATCTAGAAGAGACTTAACAAGTAGCAAAAAATGTTTAAGATTAGGAATATAGTATTTATCATTATGAGATATGAAGTGATTAAAAAATCCGTACTAAGGTATGGTAATTAGGAAGATTTCCCAATTTCCCGTCATTCATAATGATAATATCTGTAGGGAAATACTGTATACCACTGTCAAATTTTAGTCTGGACTCTTTGATCTAATATATCTGCCCATATTGATGTTTTGGAGCCTAGTTCACCTTACTGTGTTGCTACACAGTCAATGCCCTAATCAGAAATCTCTTTGTGTTGAACCTCAATCTTCATGCTAGGGTTAACGTATACTAATGCAAATGAATTTAGAAGTGGTTGCAGTGTTATCACGAAACACCATACGTATTGTTAGGAAACAGCTTGCTTAGTGTTGTTTGCTACTAAAGATCTAATTCACATATGAATTTTACTTAAATTAAATAATACTGTTTTCTTTCTGTTATCAATATTTAATTTCACATTACACTTTGCTCTTTTTTTTATTGTGGTAAATCTGGTCTTTGAAAGTATTTTAGTTAATTGAATGGTTATCTGGCAGTGTTAGTGGTTTTATTTCAAACTGCAATTGGTTACCTGGTCTTTCAGAAATGCAACCCATTGCACAGAACTGTACATCATAATGTTCCATTGTTACTGGGGTTTTTAACAGTGGTTTCAGTCTAAATAAGGATCCTTACTTTTCCTAATATCCCTGCAGGAGAAGTAAAGGTTTCTCCGTTAGGAATTCTCTAACCAACACTAAATAATGTGTAGGTTTCCACTAGATTTTTAATTGGTATTTTGAAGTCTGTATTACCAAAGATTATTAACATTGATCATCAAGAGATATAATTGGTTATGGGTACTTTTTCTTTAAGATAAACATTCATTATTATTCTGCGGCGCTAGAATGAATGGTTCCACAATGATGTATGTACTGCTCAAGATTTCCCAATAGTGTGAAGTTGATTTTTAGGTAGTTGGGCCGATGTTAAAATGTGGTATGGTTGTCTGTTATTATAACAGCTTAGAGTTAACTCGGAGGTTATATAACTGAGTGCTCTATAACAGAGTTAACGCGGAAGTTATGTAACTGAGTGCTCTATAACACATTTCTGTTTCTTTTTTCCATACCAGACTGTTGGGTAATGATACGAGGAAGCAGTGGGATTTGTGAAGGCTTATTTTCAAGTGGAATTCACTATGGTGCCCATGCTATGTCAGTCAATTTTTGCTATATGGCTTGACTTTGTCCTTCTTGGCCAGGCCACTCATTAGCAGTTGGGATTATATCAATGATTTTATGCCAAATTATCAGGCTAAAAGAACAGTTGTGAAAGTGATTCTGTTAGGTGACAATCAATGTAGAGAAATTAGTTGTACATAGTTTCGTCCATTATTGTACTGTATAACAAGAACCTTAGTCTGGAAATTTTTGTGTAGTCGTAGCTCATGTGTACAGTATGTTTTTGCATCATTTATCTGTCAGTTGAGCTGATATTTTAAAGGAAATTCATGAATATCCTTAATATTAAATATTTGTTTACATTCATATGAAACAAGGACAGGCCATGAAAATATCGGCAGAGTTTCACAGACCATATGAAATGGTCTAAAAGACAAGAATGGTAAGTTACATAAAAAAAAATTAGCAATATACTTGAAGTATTTACTCACGATTTCAGGCAACAGTTCATTAAATAGATAATTTTTTTTCTTAAACTTACAAGTCTTTGCGTTCATAATACTAACAGAAAGACCTACAGTTCAACCGTGAAAGTAAACTGATACCGGGCATCGTGAAATTATGGCAGCTCAAAAAGAATTTGTAACTTTACTTAACTGGAGTTTAAGAGGGGATTTCAGACTTTTTCCTTCTTTTGCGGAAAAAATTGTACATGAGAGTGTTGCGAGACACCGTAAACTGTATTACAGGTCTTTTTGCATGGTCCCAGTTTCTTCTTTATTTCTGCATTTTATTTTGCATCCGTTTCCTTGTTGTTTCATTGGCCCTCATTGTGCAACTTCTTTATCCTCCACGTTGTTGCAGTCTTTGGATTTTTTAATCTAATGAGGAATCTTTCGGGACAGCCTAAGGAGGCAGCAGAGAAAGATAGCTCGTTTATCATGTTCATTTAAATAATATTGATACAATTTTCTTGCATATTCATATCTTGTCATTCATGCAGTGTACGGAGAGTGGCTCTTTACACGACTGAAATATCCTCGTCGTTTTTCCATCATTTGTTTATTCTCGTATTCTCGCTCTAATTCATCCCCACAACCGCTGATTCCTCTTCATGCAGCCAAACTTTTTCTGCCTCATCTCGTATGATGCTATCTTCCTTTCCCATTTAACAATTCCGTTTCTTCCGTTCTAAAGAAATCCTGTTATTTTCTTTCGCCGGAGTTTTATTTCATCCCTGTCCTGCCACACATTCATTCCCTCCGAAAGCAACTTTTGACAGCGGGCTGTTGATACCGGAGCAGCGGGGAATGATGGCAAATTACCGGGCGAAAGAAATTGATTGTCGAGGCCAAAACGGTAAAAGTGGCGGTAATAATCACTAATTGAGACACGCCTCTCGTTTTCAAAACTCTATATTGAGCCAGTTATTAGATGAAAAGCTAATGCCTCCTAACCAGAATGCATTTTATATTCGCGGCCAGCGCAACGCCAATATTATTTTCTATTTGCGGTTTTGGTGGGGGAATGAAAAAGAGAATAGAAAATGAATGTATCCGTATCAGTTGAGATTTTACTCAATGGGACATTGTGTTGAAATGCCGGGATTATCACAGTCAATGAAACATTTAATTTTGGGCCGCTGTAAGGGCTCTGGGTTTTCATCACTCGATTTTCGGCTCTCGCTACTCGAAGATTTTGTCGAGTTCTCTGTTATATTATTATTATGCTTGCTTATTGACTTTTTTGTATTTAATCTATATGTAATTTTTATTTATAAATATTTGTTTGTTTATTTATTTGTTTATATTTATTTATTTACACCTGGTCTTGTCAGCTCCCCGTATTTTGGATAGCACAGAAATAGTGTTTAACTGCATTAAAATGTAATATAAGAGAGAGAGAGAGAGAGAGAGAGAGAGAGAGAGATGGAATGTCACGAAATAACAGCTGTCCGGATCCGTATTTTGTTTTTGCTCGTGAATAAAGGCAGCGTATAGTCATATGTTTTGGGGTTGGGGGAGGAGATTTAATTCACATTTTTGTCATTTAAGAATTGTTCTTGCGAATCGTTTCTATCCGTTATAATACCTTTCATCACATTTACCCATCGAAACTAGGTATTTTTATGATTTGTCTGGATAAACTACACAGTAATGTTTTGAAATGTGTACTCTTGACTGAGCCGGTGAATATAATTTGCAATGTTAGGTTAAGGCAAATTTTGATAAATCTCCAAGAGAATTTCCATTTTGTACAAAGGGAACATCTTGAATAAGGATTGGAACATTTGTGAACAGAAGTATCAAGAATAAGTAATGGCAATTCTGTAGTAATGTGATATAATGAAATGTTTTTTTTTTATTATATGAATGTTGTTGCTAGTTTGATTTTAAATGCTGGAATCTGTAGTATTAGCAAAACTGCGTATCTTATGGCACATGAGAGTGTTCCGGTACCGTATTAACCAGTGTGCACTCAAGGAAGGTGTCAATTTGTAAGATATATGGGAACTTGAGGAAGTAGATCTTAGGCACGTGCTTTTTCCGCTTGTTTCCTATGAAGTATTTTTATATTTTATTTTGGAAATACTGTTTTATTATAAAGTCGGGCTTGAAATTTTATTATTATTATTATTATTATTATTATTATTATTATTATTATTATTATCATCATTAGTTATTATTTTATTATTATTATTATTATTATTATTATTATTATTATTATTATTATTATTATTATTATTAGCTTACTCAGTACATTTGCATTTGATATAATGGTGTTGTAGATAAGTTGAATTTGCTATTTTTGTCCTATCGAATCCAATTCTTTGGCTGTTGATTCTTCTTCATTTTTGTAAGAAGTCACTCACATACATTTTCAGTTAATTTTATTATTATGGATAATTTTGAAAGATAATTCACCACAATAATCATAGCTAGCTTTTGCATGCATGGCAGCAGCGATCCAGTCAAATCTTCGGTTAGGAAAAAAATGTAAATTATTGATACGCAAGACATCTTCACTCCTTGTAAGGTGAAGAAGGAAGCCATCTCCCCTTCCTTCTTTCATAAGACATTTAGTTGTCCCTTTTTTATAGTTTTATGTCTGATGGGGACTTGCAGAGGGGGAGCTTTGTGGAAGGAGAAAATCTGCTTTTTGCTCCGCCCTGTTGTTAATTCAAAAATCGCAAAGGGGTAAAAGTGGAGGGTATTATAAGGTAAAGGGACCGAAGAACGCTTTGTAGGCGTTTTGTTTATGTCGTAGAAGTCTTCGTGTCAGTTTGTCTTTTTAAGGTTGTCGCGGGGAGATGACGAGACTTCGTCTTGGGGAATTTTTTTTTTTTTTTTTTTTTTTTTTTTTTTCTTTTACAGTCCTCTGAAGAAAAATGGAAGGTCGGTGTTTGTCCTGGTATCTGGTATACATAGCTGAAGGTATCGTTTTCTGTGGAATGAAAATGGGTATTTAAATAATTAAATTCTGACTTTGAGAAAATTGGTTCCTTGATTAAAAACAAAATTTATCCAAGGGGATCTCATGTTTTCAGTCATAGAATTTCTATGTACCAATTTAAAATTATTTGCACTTATATTTCTTTAAAATGAATCTCAATTGTTGTAACATTTAAAATGTTACATCTGCTGGTTCTGTGATGTCATGTTATTCTTCACCATGTAAGTGCAACATGTTGGATTATTTGCTAACATATTTTACTAAAGTATCGAATTGAATCGGACCCGTCAAAAAAAAAAAAAAAAAAAAAAAAAAAAAAAAAAAAAAAAAAAAAAAAAAAAAATGGAGAGGAGGAGGAGGAGGAGAGGAGAGGAAAGGCAGTACAGTAGTTTTGACTTCCCTGTCGATTCGAACCTCCGTCACCTTGTCCAGGTTAATAAGTGAACCAACCTGACCATCATTTCCGTGCTGCCAGATAAAACCCAAATATGGTGTGAACTTAGGAAGAAGAAGAGTCCCTTTGTCAGCGGGGGAAGCGAAAATATTTATTTATGACGACCCCTTTCTCTGGCAGGGCGGCTTTTAGACCAAGAGTTTTTGAGAAAGCATATGCAGCAGCAGTTGTTGAGTGGGAAAAAGAATCTCTTGTCCCCCCTGTATCATAAACTGTCCTTATGTTCTTTTCTCGACGAGGATTTGTAAAGGTGTTGAGAGTGCAGCAGGAGCCTTTTTTTTTATTTTATTTTATGCAGTGAATTTTATCGCCCTCTGGAAGGAAGTTTTTTCATTGCTCTACTGGTGAACTTGTTTGTACATTTCATGTCTAGTAGTGGGCGAGATCTCTAGCTCTACAAGACACGAGCCTTCAATGTTTACTGTTACTTGAACTGGATTTGTTATTGGCAGGAGGGGCGAAGCACTTTTTGGGGGGAGTGGAACGAGGAAAAGAATGTTCATCATAAACCCCAAGGAAAGAAATGGTAGGACCATCGAATACTGTTTTAGCAGTGGCCGGGCTTTTAGCAAGATTTTTAAGATTCACTTCCTTGTTCCTGCAAAACATTTTGAGTTGTTATGGATAACAAGAAGGAAAAATGTGTTCTCTTAAAGAAATACTGAGTAAGGACAGTCTGCATGTAATGATCATACATGTGCATACGAGTGTACACACACATACACACACACACACACACACCACACACACATATATATATATATATATATATATATATATATATATATATATATATATGTTTGTTTGTTTGTTTGTGTGTGTGTGTACACATAACATCATTTAATCTATTTTGCATACGTGCGTGGTAGCTTTTTCCAATGAGGCTTCATCGATGGTGTCTGGCGTATGTTGCATTTAACATTAAATACGTTTGTCAGGACTAAGTGTGCGGTTGCCTATTTATTTGCATTTTTCACCGTGAATATTAAATTTATCCACAATTAGTATGTGAAACGGTATCTTTGGTAACTCCTGAATCAGAGACTGATACCCGTGAGGGGCGAATTACTCCATTTACTGGGTTATACCCCTACACAAAATCTCATTAACAGCACGTTAACATTCTCAAACGTATAGTAACATTTACCTTTATTTAGGCCTCTTTCGTTTTTGTGTGATATCACAACATCATGCTTCTCTTTTTGACATAATTACTATCATCCATTTCTCCCTCCTGTTCCTCATCTATGCTTATTCAATATCAAAGGACTTAGCATCTTACACTAGCCCTGTGTGTTTACAGCTGTCGAATAAAGTACGGCCTACAAGTCTTACACTTCCGTCCATAGTTTGCCAGACACTTAGCGCCCGCTTGCACTTCAGTCTCCTTACCTGTTCATGTCCGGAATTATCCTATTTTGTCATAGTATCTTTGATATTTGTGTGTGAACACGTCTTTCCAGCTGGTTACCCTTAATGTCTCATAGTTCAGAAATCTGAAATAACTGAAAGAATGCCTTTTCAACCTAATTATCTTTGAACTTAGTAATGCATCTTTCTTAACATTTTGCCCTGTGCCTTACTTGTTAACTTATTGATCTTGAACTTAGTTATGAATCCTAGAGATATTGTCCTAGCTGTTTTTTTATGAATGTAGAAATAACGATGCAGAGATACTGCCAAGTCGATCATGTTTTACAGTTTTCTAAAAATTCTTTCTAAACCATTTTCTTTGAGAAACGACGTGTCTTCAAACTGAGACATTTCATTTGACCTCTGTTGACCTTGGCCATCGGCAAGGTTGCTATATATATATATATATATAACCGGTAGGGGATTGGGAAGTGTCAGTAAAACATCTTTTCTGTTTGTACCACTAACTCGGGAATACTTTATTATTTCGTGTACAATCTTTCACTCACCCCAGTTTTTTTGTTTTTTTTTTAACACGATGGGACGCCTTACTAGTAAAGAATTTTACATTTTCGACAACTCTTTCTTGCAAGAACACAGGGAGTGGTTCAGAGGGCCTCTTTGGTTTAACCGTTTTGTCCTTCTGAAAGTAGATGAACGGATAGTTTTGATTAGAATGTATTGTGATCTGATGTATTACAGCATAAAATTAATATGAGGTTTTTGTTTCCAGTAACCGAACTGCTTAATTAGACTGTAGTATAATTAATGCCCATACCAGATGTTTGATACCAAATTTTTGACTGTCCTTTACTATATATTTATATATTTGTGTGCCTATGTCTATATGTGTATACATTATATATATATATATATATATATATTATATATATATATATATATATAGATATATATACACGTGTGTGTGTATATCTGTATGTGTACTTGTGTGTTTATCTCTAACTATGCACATGTGTATATTCCGTTTGATATGCACCCAGAATTTACGTTCCTGTCATAGTTCGATTTCATTGTTATGTGTGGAGTGCGTCATCTGTCCATTTTCTTTTGTCTTTCCAGTTGTGAAATTTGATTGTTAATATTATTTGGTTCTGAAACACATTCTCCTTTTGTTTACCCTTTGGAGGTCTGTTCATTTTGAAAGATATATAGATTACCTTCGAATAAACCCCTTCTCGGTATTATTCGGATGGAAAGTTTCAAGGGCTGTAGATACATAACACTCGACCGAAACCTATAGATGGAGACATCTCTGGTGTTATATTTCAGTTTATAACTCAATCGTCGATGATAAATTCATGATGAGGGAGGAAGCCTATATAACCAAAGATAAGCCTAATGAATTTTGTGGCCATTTGGCCAAGCAGGTTGCTGACCCCATCAATAGTTGACTACGACAAGTAGTTGACAAGGGGAGTCGAGGGCCCCAGAGCCCCAAGGCGGTTCCCAAGGGCTTGTAGACAACCAAGTGACCAGTCCACCGTGGGTGTTGTGTCAGCCTTCAAACTCACTGGCTGCATTTGCTAAGATATTGGGATTTCGTTCTCGGGGAAAAATAAAGAATTTAATGATGGTGTTTGCGTTGCTCTTATGGTAAAGGCCATAATTGATTGGTTCTACTTCAGGATTAGTGTTTCTTGATGTCCAAAAATTACAAAGTTAACTCGTTAAATTTGTGTAACTTTGTGCCCCGCTGGAAGCTTTATTATAGGTTGGAAATTATCGGCCAAATAGGGGTCGTTAATAATTTTGTAGTCCCCACAACTGCTAGTATTAAGTAATGTGATGATAGTATCTCTCTTGCACAGACGGGCATTCATGTTGTTTTAATAACTTTGTACATATAGCTTACATTAGTGATTATTACCTGTTGAACACTGAAAGATTGATTCCACTGAGTGATGTACATGAACTTTAAAGCTATTTTGTCAAACGTTCGCGTTCAGCAGTTATTCTCCTTTTATAGGTGGAAGGTGGTGCTTGAATGGAACGTATGTCAGAGAAGCAAGATTGTAATGTGGATAACGAACTATTTCTTTGACGCTTCATTCGCTCAGTGTATATATATGAATATATATATATATATATATATATATATATATATATATATATATATATATATATATATATGCACACACACACACACACACACACACACACATATATATATCTATATATATATATATATATATATATATATATATATATATATATATATATATACTATAGCAGATTATTTACTTAAGTGCATACTTGAACCGTGCGTATAGGCTTTTAATTAACATCTTTCGTTATTTTATGAAAATATACTTTTCGTAAAAAGAAAATATACTTTTCGTAAAAAGACCGCATCAAATCAAACTCCTACACTGATGAAGAATAGTAAAATCTTGTTTTATGGAACCACAGACTTATAAAGTATATCATTTTGTAACTCACTGAATATATTCAAATAAAAATCTGGTTGTATTTAACTTTTAAGGCGGCAGTACTCGGTAACTTATTATGTTCACTGCACAAATTTCACGTACTTTGGAATTGTTCAGTTTTTATTTGTATTATCAAGGAGGTGTGTGTGTGTGTGAGTGTGAGTGTGAGTGTGAGTGTGAAATGTTGGCAAGACGAGAAAGTTGAGAGTAAATATAAGTAAGAAAGGTCATTATCATAAATGGAAACCGGAAAGGTGAAGCAGTGAACGTTTGTATGGAAGGTGAAAGAATGAAAGTTAATAGATTCGTATAAGCATTTTGGGAGTCCGTTTGATGATAAGATGGGAACAGAGGCGAATCGCAGAATAAGTGGACTAGGGAAGGTAGCAGAAAACGTACAAAAGATTTGAAGGAAGCTTGAGAAGTCCTTGGAAGCTACGATTCCAACTTCTCGAGGGATTTGTTGAATTCTCTAATTTATGGAATAAAGTATGGGCATTGAATGCTAATGAAAGAGATGGGAGCTGTGGAGATGAATTGCTTCTCCCTATAGATTGGAAGTGCCATCAGTAAACCTCACGCCGTATTGTAGGTATTATTTAAGGTTGTTTGCAGCGTCCCTACGGCCCCTAGCCGCAACGCCTTCATTCCTTTTACTATACCTCCGTTCATGTCCTCTTTCATCCATCTTACTTTCCACCCTCTCCTAACAATTTTTTTCATTGTGCAACTGCTAGGTTTATCTCCTGTTACACCTTTCAAATCTCCCTTACTCTCGGTTTTCCTTACAGCACTGAATGACCTCATAGGCCTCAGTATTTGGCATCAGGCTTAAATGTCATATGTTCCAATCCAGTGAATTGTTTGTAATATATAGCCTACGAAAATTGATAGGCAGTGAAAAGAGGGCACATACAGAAGAAGTTGTAATAAGGTTAGCATAAGTGAAAGGGAGGGCGGGGGGTTAATTTTTTAGATGGTTCGGTCATGTGGAAAAATGGAAGACGATTCGGAAGTACTGGAAGGAGGAGGAGGAGGAAGAGAAGGAGGATCCAGGAAGTGAGACTGCAAGATATATGGGAATGACGTAACATATCCACAGGGGATCGATGTTCTACTGATGAGCGTTCTTTGAAGGTGTCTGAGGTGCTAATGTTAGGAAAGTTTCTAAAACATTGGGTTCTTCCAAAATGCAACAGTTAAAGTAGGAACGCGACTGTGACCAAAATTTCCTTTCAGGAGTCGCCCGTATTTGAGGAAGGAGTAAAAAAATTACATAACATACATTATGATTGTATAAAATCATTCATATATTCCTAACTGAGCGATGATCAGATCATGAGTATAAAACTATGCTTGAAGGGTAAAGAAGGTTTTAGAAAATTAACCTTTATAGGCCAAGTTGACTTGGGAAATTCGCAAAACAAAGTTACTGTGATGTAAAAACGAAAGTTCAGCAAAATCATAGAATACTGGGCAGTTTTCTTTTAATAAAGGGTTAAAATATTCCTGACTTCGATAAATATGTCCGAGAACCATCACTGGAAATTAACGTTTAAGTTGGTTCATGGGACTGGTACTAAGAGAGTGCAATAAACACCGTTGTGGGGAAATCTCTTAATATGTATAATGATAAGGTATCTTCTTTTGTGAAACCTTTTGGCAATATATTTATTATTTTTTCATATGGCATAATTTTCCTTTCTGTGATATTGTTGTTTACTCTTGAATAATAATATTTAAATTGTAAAGACCTGTGAAAAATAAGAGATGCATTTTGTAATGCTTGATTGAACATTTGATGACTTTCATCCTGTGGAAACGCTTAAGTTATTGTTAATTTGCTTACCAGAAGATACTGTGTTAGAATTTATCTTGGGTAGAATACCGCAGAAAACGTAGGTAAGAAGTGCCTTTAGGATTCTCGCAATTCCTGGAAATATTTGAGAATGGGCACAAGAATTGATGCAATAATTTTCCTAGTAGCAGTAGTTATCATTTCATAATTTTTTTTTTTAATGCAATAGGTTAGGAAAAATCATGTACAGGAAATTAGAAATTGTGGCTTCCGAGTATTCCTTCGGAAAAGTTAGCAGATATATAAATGTCTCTTGAGGTGGATGTACAATTTATATCGATAAATAAACAGTTAATGTTCTTTTTTGGCGTATTTTCCTTTCGCACATCTCCATCAAGGCGATGTCCCTTTGTTCTATATTTGTCTGTTACTTTTGTTATTTTGTTTTCCATTAAACGTATTTTATTCATTAAATTTTTTTATTTAAAGTTTCTCCTAAAGCCAATATTTTTTACCTCCAAAAAGGCTCATTGAATCTGGCATATTAATATAGAAGTAATAATATACGTATTATTTTCATACAAACCAAAGTTGCACAAAACGTTTGCTGTCAGTTTTCCTGTGACGAAAAATCACACCTCTTAAGTCACCTGTTTCATCTCCTGTAATAGTAAATCCAGCGTCACACTTGGCGGCTTATTACCTTCCCCGCCCTTTCATCAGTCCCGGGGGACCACAGAGGGGATAAATGCGACTCCCTGCAGCGCCGTCCGCCTCCCCTTCCTTCCAAGTCACCCTTTTCTCCGGCGTAGAGTTTTGACGATTTGTATTATGGATAAGCGTCTCTTAGCAAACCTCTCGGGGACTGTCAATACTACCCCATTCCTTCCTTCCTACTTTAATTTGTAATGGCCCCCCTTTCGTCGCCCTCAAAAGGGGTTCAAGAAGTGGACAATTTCTCTCTCGCTCCTTTTTTTGTCTCTGTACATTACATACCGTCCCCTTCGTCCGTTGTCTCCAGAGGGATTTGGGAATGCTAGTTGAGACATTGCTGCACTGGCGGCGGTTGTCCACCGTCTAAACATTTTGTCATTAACTGTGTGTGTGTGTGTGTACACGTGTGTCTGTACGCGTTGGCTTGCGATCATGTTCCTGCGCATGCACATATCGTTATGCTTTCATTCTTCAAGCAGATATGCATTCGTGTTTATTTTTTATTTATCATTTGTGATGGGAGCTAAAATTAAAAACGAAGACGTGTATACTGAAATTGAAATTATGCTGGTGGTTTGTAATACTTTAACAGGAATTAAATGTTAAAATTCCAGGAACTAGGAAATGTAATTTACGAAGTGTTCAGAGCTGTAGTGTAAACATGGGTTATAATTGCTTGTTTGACTGCAGAATTTTCACATAGTTAACCTTCAACTCAAAAATTATACATCTACATTCAATGTCTTATTCGGCCAAATAGTTATATTAATGTTTTCTCGTCGATAAAACTTCCTTATGAAGTTAAAATAGTACTTGATATGGGTATGAGCAAAGTAGAAAATTTCCATTTCTTCATTTCCTCTTTAAATCTCTCACTCATGCCATGATGACCTGCGAAAAAATTGAATAAAAAATTATCGCGTATTTATATGCGTTTAAATAACAACGAATTAGCTATCTGGTAGGAATCTTCTAGTTGAGCAACTCTCAACCACATTTGTATAGCTACCAGCTATATGTGTATGTATGTGTGTGCGTGTGTCTATTAAAGACCTGAAATGTTCACGCACGCTATTTGTAAGATTCATTTTGTTAAAGGAAATGGTGATTAATTCATTGTTAACAAAAAATTATGGAAAAGGAAATGCTTAATATTTCACATTTGCACATTGTTTAAAAAATGGTGTCACCGAATGCCCTGAAAATGTTAAATTATTGGTAGTAGGTATTATTTTATTATTATTATTATTATTATTATTATTATTATTATTATTATTATTATTATTATTATTATTATTATTATTATTATTATTATGTACGACCATGTGGGTATGGTTTTGGGTTTTGTTGTCAAGTAAGTGCATATCCAGTATTTTATTAAAGTCACCTCTACGACTAATAATATAACAATGATGATACCATATTTATATTCGTAGTAATTAACGTAATATTTTGTCATGAATTTAAACATTTTCACACCAAAATTCTTCTGTAGATTTGGGAAACGTAGCTTAGAGGGAGTAAAATGCTCTTATTTTAAATCTTTATTGATTTTGCTGGTTTGATTTTATAGTCTTTTAGTGATGATGTCGTAAATAAATCCCGTACTTGGATAATTAAGGAAGGCTGCCCATTTTCCTCCGGAGGGGAGGTTTTCCTTCTCATTCATCAGATTGAAATTCTTTTCCTCTCCAAAGTTCTTCTTATTGTCGCATAGTGTTTATTTTCTTAAGTGTAGAGAATGTATTCTTTCTTTCTGTCAACGATTGTCTTCGCATTTCATCGATTATATTCTTTATATCTCTTTAAGAGGAACAGGCATGTTTTTTCTTTATCTAAAATACAACTTTTTTCCTCAGAACCTGGCAGATGGTTTTACTCACCTTTCCTGAGATTAAATTCGTCATTTCCCTCTTGAGAGTAGCAAGTTTCCCTCTCCATGTTTTTCTATTTTTTTTGCAATTCCTCTATTTTCTTATAAAAAGTAGATCTTTTCCGAATCCATTCCTGTACTTAGTGTAGATTTTTCATATTCTGTAGAGGTTTTACTTTTCTCATATAGATTTCATTTTCCTCACTGTATAGGTTTTCTTATTTAAAGCAGAGTAAATTCTATTTCCCTCCTAAGAGTTAAAGCCAGCCCTTATGGTTCCTCTCTCTCTCTCTTTCTTTTTTTGTGTGTCGACTAAATTCTCTCTTTTTTTTCTGCAAAGTTTTCCTCACCTTTCCTCCGGAGTGACTTCTACATTGTCCTCCTAAACGGATGTTTGCGTTCGTGTCTTTAAATACTTTCATTATTTCCCTTCTTACTTTAGGTTTTCCTCTCCTTTATATAAAGCAGATTCTTTTTCCTCAGTAAAATTTCCATTTCCCTGCTCATAGTACAAAGTTTTCCACTTCTTTCCTCAGAGTGGATCCTCTTTCTCCTCCTGTGAGTGACTTGTCCCCCTCTCCCTTTTCTTCCTCCTCCTCCCCCCTCCCCCACCCTTCTCCCCCCCCTCCCCCGCTTCCTCATCCCCCTCTTGGTTTTCATTTGGTGGAAGAGAGAACGTTGGACCGACTCGGCCATAGAAGGTCCCCGAACTAAAAGCCCTAAATGGCGATGTTCCACACCGGTGTGCATTGACGGTTATTTTTACTTAGAGATTTAAGGGCGTTTCTACCTGAGATGTTTAAGCTTAACTCTGCCTCAAGCCTTTTTGTACTTTGTTGTTGCAGAATCTTCTTTTTTCCTCTCTGCCTACCTTTTTATTCTCGCTCTCTCTCTCTCTCTTTTTTTATATCTTTTGCATAGCGAAAGGCGGATCTTGGAAAATGTTACTGTCTTGGGTGTGAACAGACTTTTTGTTGCTTGATTTGCGTTGAAGTATCTGAATGGCAGCAAGAATTTTGTTTTCATTTGTTGAAGTCGGGGGTTACTGGTATATACTCTTTATGTTTCCATCTTTATTTTTGCATTTATCTGTTTCCAGACACCTTTGTTTGATTTTGTAATTAGATTTTGGTTTCAGTAATAGGTTATTGTGATGACAAGGAATATTGGGGATATATTTTTCTCGTATTACTTTGTGTTGTTTTCGTAGTTTTCTTATGAACAATTAATTACCATCTCTTCAGAGGATACTTGTGTTATAAAAATGAATTTGGTATTTTGCTAAGTTTTACAATGTTACAATGTAGTGTAGTGTTATTTTTTCAAGTTATGCTCGTTCAGAGTCATTAAGTATTCTTTATAATTGCTTGATATGTTCAATTAGGGGATTAGAAAATGTTAATTAGTGCCAAGACAGAGAGAGAGAGAGAGAGAGAGAGGAAATCTGAAAGCGACGCCGAGTCGTTTTGATAAGAAATATATTACAATGTATATTATGGCCGGCCAACAACAAAGTGGCAAATGGTATGGGATTTGTGTTTTGATAAGTTTAGAAAAATAAGGTTAAATTATAAAAGGTAAGAATATATAGGTATATAAATGACTGGTCTGGTATTAATATAGTTCTTAGATTATAGTTTGTATGACGTCACAGAAAGGAACGGAAATGTCAAGAGGTTGGGTATAAAAAAAAGGGTCTGAATATGAGTGTTGGTGGGAACGATGTCAAATAAGGGTTGTGAAGAAAGACTTCAAAGACAGTTAAAAAAGTCCAAAGTTAAAAAAAATTAAAAGAAGTCCAAAGTGAAAGGAGACACTTTGTAGGTGAATGTTAATAAGCACAAAGTTGCAAGTGTAAATGGAAGCGGGAAGATAAATAAATTGTTGATCTATGTTTTTTTTTTTTTTTTTTTTTTGAGTAAACATAATCGAAGATGGTAGGATGAGAGAAGAGATACTCAAATAGAATTTGTAAAGGCAAATCTTCATAATTAAAAAGCTGATACCAAGGACTGAAAATACCGTAAAAATTTCCTGTGCCTCAAAATAGGTTATGTTTTCAAGAATGAATACGTAGGTGCATGTGCTCATCATGAGTAATAACTTACAGGAATCAGGACGAAGATCCTTTTATGTCATGAAGAATCTCCATTTGCTTTCCTCTTCATTGATTTCATTTTACGTCTGGGATATATTGCATCACTGGTTGACCCCTGTAAAGAAAAATAGAAAAATCAGGTAAAAATCTATAACTTTTTATAAAATCTAATTTGATTTTCCTTGTTTCTCTTTCATATATTGAATTTGGGAACAACACTGATGATACCGGCGAAAGTTTTTATTTTATTATTTATAACAGCAAATCTTAACACTCATTAGATATTGTTTTCCAAATTTTTTGTTTGTTTATCTCAGTAAAGGTAGGCTTTCGAGAGTACACGTGAACGTGTCGTCCGAAAACATGCTCCTTTATTTCTTGATATTAGAAATTGTGTCTTCGCTGTTTAGATGAAGGCATTCCGGTTTTGAAAAGTAGTTTATTCTGTACTGGTTCCAAAAATATATTTACAATTCAAGTTTTCCATGTATCAAATTATATATATATATATATATATATATATATATATATATATATATATATATATATGTATATGATATATAATATATATATTATATATATAATATATATATATATATGTGTGTGTGTGTGTGTGTGTGTAGTAGAAATTTTGACCGAGCTTTATAATTCATACAGTGTAGCGCGTACTTTGTTTGTTTGATGTGTGTACGTTACCAGAATTGCTCATTTGCACTTGCATATTTTTTTTTATCACCATCAAGTGTAAAGCTGTCATCTCAGAGGCGTTTCAATTGTTCCTTACTTGAGGTCATTCTGAAATAATCTTTTATTTGACTTATACTGTGTCCGGTTCACTTTTTATTCGTTAGTTATTACGTGCGCTCTATTAGAATTTACTTATATTTAAAACTGTTTCCAGAAGTAGACATTATTTCCTTTGGAAACGTGCATGTTAAGTTTTTTTATTCATTCCATAAGGAAAAATGCTATTTATGAAAAATAATAACAATCACAGTTATGTATTTGTTCTTCTTTTCAGCCTTATTACATTATTTTCATTCGCAAATTTTTAGACACGAGAAGTCGCCCAAGGCGTAATTCGCCAATTACTCCGTTTGAGTTGTTGTGTAGCAAGAGGTTAATGACACTTTCCTGTTTCTTCTCTTCACTCTTCCTTCCCTCTTTCCATTCGTACCTCAGAGGTCACCTCTTCAACCCAGGCTTTTCAGTTGTCTAGAGGAGCCCCTTTCCCACCCCTGTGCTCCTCAGGAGCCCTGATAGACGAGGCAAGGCATTCATAATGTCTGTCCAAGTCTCTCTGTCTCTCCTTCTATCTAGATCGATCACTTCTATCACTTCTATTCTTCGTTTATTCAATCCGATTTCGGTGATCGTCGATCTTCCCCTACAGCTGAATTTTAGAGTCAGTTTTTTTTTCTTCTCCAGATATTTGTGTCGTTGGCATCTGATATTCTCAAGCGAACACGAGACTTTTGTCGGCTTCGGTTCAATATCTCAGAGACAAACAGACTTCGACATGGCGATAAAAAAAAAGGCTGGTTTGTTCCCTACCGTGCAGAGAGGCTTGCTTTTTTGTGGGAATGCAGTCCCAAGAGGCTGTTGGGTAAATACACCTGAGTAGCATTTGAAAGTGAATTATGGAGGTTTAGTTCACGTGCGGAAATTGTTATAAATATATATAGTGTTCTCATCCGTCAATTATTACATCAGTATATATTTATTTCCATCCTGTATATATAATAATATTTAAATTTTCTTTAGGTTTTTGGTTAGTTAAACGCGGCGTTCATTAGCCGTAGACTGCTTCACAAATATTTTATACGATACACATTGTTTTTATGCAGAATTTTTCTTACTATTCGCTTATTCGCCGACAGGCGATTTTCCTTAGAGCAGGTACCACTTATATTATGAAAGAATTAAGAAATCCAGTGAAATGTATGTTTATTACGGCTACTTTCAAAAGAGCGCATAATTACCGACACAATTTTTCATTATTTCATTTTATCTCGTCAGTTTGAACAACTTTTGTTCTCTTCCTCTCTCACTTAAATTGTGAAAGGATTAAGAAATCCAGTGAAATATAAGTTTATTACGGCTACTTTCCAAAAGAGCGCATAATTACCGACATCATTTTTTATTATTTCATTTTATCTCGTCAGTTTGAACAACTTTTGTTCTCTGCCTCTCTCGCTCAAAATTAATAGATACCGAAATGTTGGTTGCTAATGATGCACCAATTATGATTGGCGTTAGTTTGTATATTGCGCCATATTTGTTAGTGACTTTTATGCAGTTAATGTGCTGTCGTCTGTGCAACGTTTTGGAGTGACGAATATTCAGCCACAACTTAATATCCTCGTTGAAATCATACGTCTGTGATAAATTGTACGGAGAATCATTCGGTATTACATTTACGCTGCCGAATTTTACAATTTGTAAGTAATAGACATGAACAAGAATTGTTTGTTACCGGATACCTTTTGTTGTTGTTGTGAATAGATTTCGTAACTGCTCCCATTGCAAAGAACGGCAAATGTACAATGGTGCATCCAAACCTGGCCTTTCTTTTAACCCACCTTTTGAATCCTACCTTAAATTGGGCTACGGGTCTTGCTCGACTGATGACCCAGTCATAATTTCAAGAAAGACAGACAGATGGCAGAACATTAAAGACCACTTAGAAATATTTATTAATAAATATTTCCAAACAGGGAGGGTTATAGCTTCTGCTTCATATTGATATCTCAATAAGTGGTCACAGTAGAAAAATGGTTCAATATGACATTAATGTGAAAAAAATGCATGTTGATAGATTGATTTATATATAACCAGCGCGACAACTGGGAAGATCGAAGACTTATGGGCGCTGAATAATCCTGATGGGTTCCAGGGCTTGGCCATCTAGACCTAAATTTCAAAATCGATCAATCAATCAAAGACTCAGAGTAACAGTACAGAAATAACTTATTATTGGATCTTAATATAATAATAATTGTTGTTCGGTTCATCTTGCATTGGGATAAACGGGAATTCCATATTTTGTCATTTAAAATCATCTCCGAGAAGGGAATTGCATCGTAGCACCATTTGAAAGATCCATTATTCGAACCAAATAATTGGGACTCGATGACAAACATTTTCGTCACTTTCCTTTATTTTCCGTTTTTTTTCTCGCAGGGCTGGAAATTTTATGGTCTTTTGGCATTCCGTGTAAAGATTCATGGCATTATGAATAATGATAGTGATGGTGATTGTGGCAGGTTTTCTTAAGAATAATGGAGCACTTTCATTCTCTCTCTCTCTCTCTCTCTCTCTCTCTCTCTCTCTCTCTCTCTCTCTCTCTCATTACAAAGGTAGCATACATACATTTACCACTAAATACAACCAAACACGCACACACGAATTCACACACACACATTTATATAAACACAAATTTGAACAAGAGTGTAAATGTGTAGTGTTTTCTAATTTTTCTCAACAAATCTTTCAACGTCATAAATATTTCATATCTCTCTCTCTCTCTCTCTCTCTCTCTCGTTACAAAAGTAGTATTTACACACACACACACATATAAACATTATATATATAATATATAATATAATATTATTTACATATATTTTTACGAACACACAAAACTGAATACAGTTGGAAATTTTTTTCTTACATCACATCTGTGAATAAGTAATGTTTTCGGACCTCCTTGTTCACTCCATCTAAAAGGATATTAAACCTAATATATATACCTTTCTCAGACCCACTTTTGCAACGCACCAGCTACTCTCTTCCTGGTATCATTGAAAGCAGCGTTCTTACAGGATAAAGGAGTCTCATTAATTAATAAAAATCTCCAATTATCATTAATATCTATGTACTATGTCTATCAATTTTATCATATGCTTTTCGTATACCCTTGGCAGTGGCATGCAATTTCTCCTATACCCTCAGATTCTCACGCAACTGTTTCCATCAATAGCACCTCACGCGGTCCACTGAAGGCATTACTTTAGGTTCTTTACAGCGTCCCTTCGGCCCCAGCAGCTGCAACCCCTTTCGTTCCCTTTACTGTACCTCCTTTCATATTCTCTGACTTCCATCTTGCTATTTACCCTTTACTAAAAATTGATTCATAGCTCAACTGCCAGGTTTTCCTTCTTTTACGCCTTTCAAGCATTTCTACTCTCAATTTCTATCTCAGAGCTGAATGACCACATAGGTCCCAGGTCTTGGCCTTTGGCCTAAAGTCTAAATTAGAATCCATTCCATTCACGCAACTGTTTCACAACAATCACTTGATACTCGAATCCTTTTCGTTACCTAAACCTCCATTGCTGTTCCCCTGTCGGTTCTGTTTTGCAATTTCCCAATAACACAATTTTTAATGATACTAAGCAACTTCATGCCGTTATACGCTATTTCATTGTCACATATATCACCTATTCCGAACACCCATTCATTTGGAACTTTCTCTGTTCTCCAGATACGCCTTATACACCATAGCATTTCAGTCACATTATCTCCATCAAACCACAGTTTCTTATGTCATACATTTAACTCCTGGTGTTGTTGCAGTGCTCAATTCTTAATTTACTTCATTACATCCTCATCGTCACTCACACACACACACACACACACACACACACACACCACACACACACACACACACACACACATATATATATATATATATATATATACACATACATACATACATATTGTAACTGAGATACATAATGAGTGGGCAGAAATATGTAAGAGCATGTCTTTATTTCGCTCTCTTCCTCAGTGAGAGTCCACTAGCATACGGCGGCGTTCTTCCAAATTAACGAGAAAAGAGAGGGGAAATCATTTCGAAATAGACCTCCAGCAAAGCGTCTGGTTCTTGGGTAGCGTCAACTCGGGATAAAAATCTAGCCAATGTTACACGAAATCCGCCCCGATATCCACAAGCTAAAGCCTTAACTGTTATTGGGCTTTAGAATTTAATGGTGGGGCTTTTGCCCAGGACGCAAAAGATGTTCAAATGTGTCAAATTCCTTCGTTTTCCCCCCTTTTTTTATGCCTGGTGCCGAGATGGGGCCAAGGGTGGGAACTGGTCCTGAGATGAGTAGGGTAGGAGGGAGGGTTGGTTTTGGTTAGTGAGAAGTGGTGTTGGTAGGAGGGGTCGGGTGTTGGGGTGGGGGGTAGAGTTACCCAAGGCGACAAGTCCCTCACCATCCAAAAAGCCGGAGGAGAAGAAGTAAACAAAGTTTAGTGGAATATGCTTTCAATTTTAGGCCCTCCTTTCCAAAAGTCTTTTACTGATCTATGGTCTGAATAAATTCTGACGATTGCAACGAGAGACATGTTGCCGATTTGTTTTCTTGATTTTTTTGCCCCTCTCTCGAGTCGAGATAAAGAGAGAGAGAGAGAGAGAGAGAGAGAGAGAGAGAGAGAGAGAGAGAGAGAGATCCAAAGCATGGGCGTTTTAAGAGTTTATTGTCCTGATGTCGTTGCATTTCGTCCGACCACTTTTCTTTTTATCGTTTTCGTCGGCGTGTTGCCCGTAGGAATTTTGCCTCGCCGTGTAGTTTTTCTCGAAGGGTCGCGTGCATTCCGCGCGAAAAGAATATGAGCTATCAGGGGAAAAGCAAGATTTCGACGCTTCTTCGTATAAAAGGAAGCAAAAGACAAGGGTATCCCCCGAAAGACTCCATGAAAAGTTAGTTCCCAAAAGCTTGTTGTTTCTCTTGAGATTATAAAAAGTTTCTTCGGCCGTCTCTCCACCTCCTCCTCCTCCTCCTCCTCCTCCTCCTCCTGCGCTCAGGTGTTGGGGAATTTTTTCATTTCCTTCCAGATCCCATCATTAATTATTTGGAGAGGGGAACGTGTGATACCGATGCGTAATTATTTACCCCAAAATTCTGAAAGAACCTCGAAAAAATGTAGGAAGTAATATTAGATTTGGAAGCGTCGAGAAAAAGAATGGATTGTGCTCTCGGTCTTGCCTTCGCTGATATTCAGATTTGTCCAGGTTGATAATGATGTCTAGAATATAAACGCGCTTCGTTTTCCTTTAATTCAATTACGGATGCTCTCATTTAAATTACTGATGCTCTCTTTTATAGCTTCGCGGTGTTAGTTGGCGAAATATTTTCTCATATATCAAATCTTTCTCATTCATCATCAGTTTATTTCACTGATTTTCTTACTCGTCTCTGTTGGTAATGGTGTGTATAGTATGAACAGGCTTTGCTTTCTATTAATTTATTACCCTTTCTTCCATGGTTTCGTAGCGTTCGTGCTCGAAACATTTTATTACACACTCAAATCTTTCTCATTCACATCCATTTTACTCACGTTTTGCAGTCTAATTTTGTGTTTATGCAGCTTTGTGCTTAATTTTGGTAGTTTTTTTTTTTTTTTTTTTTTTTTTTTATTTACTCTAGGTCATATTAAAATTTATATTCTCATCATGTGCGGTCTGCATGTGTTTAATTTTGTGTATGCCTAAATGGTAATTGTTTTGCATACAAATGCTTGCATATAAATGCAAGCATAAAAAGTTGCGTATATAAACATATTGTAGAGAACCAAAATGGATGACCATTTTCTTACATTTATGCGATTTGAACACCGTGCACTATGCTTGAATATATGTGGTACATTTTCATCTGTAACTTGTACTTTTAAGCACAGTCATTGTGTAAGACTTATTTTAAGTATATTAATTTGATTTTGTTTTCTTTGGGCTCGCTCCTCGACAAAGTGTATTTTTCCTATCCGAAGTAGCGTAGAGTACTTGCAGAAGTCACGTTAGAAAAAAATCAGGCTGGTCGAAATGGTGCTGAGCTCCACTTGCATCTAGGGTCACTTGAAATATATGGTTGTAGACTGATCGATAGTCACAAGAAACGCACGTCTTATTTATTTGCTAATTACGCAATCTTCTATACTAGGAATTTGATGAAACACAAGCTGGCTGTTGTTGTGCAGACAAACCAAAGAACAAATGAAATGAAATTTGAATAAAGACTTAGAAAGGGATGTTGCAGATTGAAGGTAGTAGAGAAGGAAGTTGGAATTGTAGGACGTAATTGTGTCTGCCATATTATGTCAGTGGGTTATGATCTTTTAAAAGGTCACATAATGTTCATGTCGTAAGATACATTAGGATGTTTCATTCAAGAATGTTCGGGCATGTGTTTATTAGTTACTTTTAATGACAGTAAAGGATGAAACTTTGAAAGTTCATGAAGAAGCGAAATGTTTGATTAGTGTGTAAGTGATGATGTGCTACTTATGTAATTTCAGTGAGTGCCTAATGGCCATTAATATTATATTCTCAGGGCTTTATTAATTTGATTACTTAGAATTAAGCATCATTATGTATATTGTGTGTTTTAAATGCATCCTTTGAGTTAAAAGTTTTTTTTTTTAACAAAAGAGAAGGAACTGTTTCTCATCTGTAACCTGGATCTGTCTTTCCTGGTTGCTGTATCTGTTGTTTGAAAGTTATGATACTGGAATTTTACTTAGTAATAATTAATGTAGTGGTTAATTGTTAATGAGTGGTATTACTGGTATCAGTGACCATAGTTGTTTTGACGTCGTCTATAATATTTAGTCATGGGTAAATTGAGAAATAGATGAGATTAATAAATATTGAATTAACCCTCCAGCGAAGTACACAAATGGATAATGTTGAGTTTGGAAGTACCGATTTGACCCTCCAGTAAAGTAGACAACTACAGTAGAATACTACTGATCTAACCCTCCAAGGAAGGAGGCAAGTAGATAATATCATGTTTGGCAGTACTGATTTAACTCCATAGGCATGGGCATGTATCATGCAGGCTTCATGGCCGACAACTAAGATATAACCAACATCATTTAAGCTTTTGCAAGGATTTTCCAAAGCGTCGACATACCGGTTGTAAGAGGCCTAATCATTTTGTGTATTCCATCCTCTCTTTTTGTTATCATACAAAGCACCTTTTGCTCTGGAGAGAACTTTGCTTACAACGAGTTCTGGAGGCCCCATTTTTTTCAAGCATCAGAATAAAACTTAATTTTCAAGGACACTACGTTCACAATTGGGGTAACCAATTGGAATTACCAGGGATATCGTCAATGTTTTTGTTTTTTTAGGTAGAAAGAGTATAAAACAAAATGTAATTGTACGACATACTCTTGCCTGCAATATCTGGAAAATTCCTCTTTGAATCTTGATTGAAAGTTCAAAATTTCTTTGTAGCTACTTCCGGTTCCTCCATTTCTCAAAATATCGAGAGAAGTGTAATATCTGCGCATTATGGGATGAAACTGAGAATGCACATCTGAGATGGCCAGGTTACCTAATGAGAATGAATGGAAATACAGTTGCTAAGAAGAGGTGGAACTGGACACCGGAGGGAAGGAGATCAAGCGGTAGACACGTAAACTTAAATGCTGGAGGGATGCAGTTCAAGATTTCCCGACAAAGAATAACTTGCCAGCAATTGAAGAGTTAAGAAGACGGAGATTTTGAAGATGGACAAGAATGGAGGATCCCACTGACGGGATGAAAAGCTTTAGCTGGGAACGGAAGTAAGGAGTAAGTTGGTAGGAAAATCGAGTGGAATTAGAAAATGCTGAAATACCAGATAAATGTAGTAAATAAATCATTCTTCCTCTAAATAGACATAAATAAAAAGCCTGCCAATAGAAAAGTACGATTGAGCACCATTGTCCTAGAGGATGAAAATAAATCCCTTAATGAACTGACGCTCAGTGGGATTACCCTCGTAAACTCGCAGCGGGATTACCCCTATATATAAACTGTTTAAACGTTTGACCCAGGTTCATTAGACAGTTTCTTTGCAGAAAAGGGGTGAAAGGGAACATTAGTCTGTATAGAAGAATAGGCAGGCGTCTGAGAAATGCCTAGTTTTGTTGACTACGTATTCAAGAGGTGTTTTATACCTTCCAGCTCGATAACTACCGTGGCGCAAAGTCGGCTCGATCTAGACCAGCCAACTAACTCCAGGGGTCATTTCATCAAAACCCTAAGAAAGGGATTACGTAGTGTCTTCCGGAAGTCATTTAATCAGTTTTTTTCTTTCCATTAATATCACTACGGATGTAATAATAACATTTTGTGTTTGTTAGAGATAAGATGAAGAGTATATTAATGTTAAGTATATAGTGTTTTGTTTGTTGTATAATTTTTGGTAGCTGATTATTATTATTATTATTATTATTATTATTATTATTATTATTATTATTATTATTATTATTATTCCAATAAAAGTATTAACATTTTTTGTCCGTCTTATAGCTGAAACCATTATTATTATTATTATTATTATTTATTATTATTATTATTATTTATTATTATTATTATTCTTATTATTATTATTATTTATTATTATTGAAATTTTAAAATTTAATTAACATTTTATTATTATTATTATTATTATTATTAAGAAATTCGGAACCTGAAAGATCTCGTGCATGACGAACCTGTCCACGACGAACGAAACACTTGAAGCTCATGTCCGCAAACCCAGCAGCGAAAAAAAGGAATAAAACCGTATGAGGGAATATAAAAAATAACAATGACGACAATAAACTCTCGGCCGTCGTCTATTTCCATTCGTTCCATCGGGGCGAGTGTCACAACAAGCGCGCGGATTTTGCCTAGATTCTCTTCCCTCATGTTTTGTTTCATTGCAATTATCGCCTACCTTATGCGATAAATGCGAAGCGGGGACACGCCAACGCTTTTTAGTTCGTCTACCCTATGCACGCTTTTTTTCTTTTTTTTTCTAAATTCCTCCCACCTCCCTTTTTTCCCATTCTCTTTTTTTTATATTTTTGCCATTCGCTGTTACACCTCTCACTCGTTTCCCCCATCTCCGCGTTTCGCTCTTTTTAATCCGCGGCGCTGAAGCAACTAATTGACATTTTATTCACATCGAAAAGCGTAATATTTCGTGTCATGAAATATAAGCAATGCAGATAGAATTAACTAACATAATGGAAAATACTTAACTGATTTATAGATAACATATCGCCATAAAACCTTTCAACCTTTAAATGAACAAATAATTCTGACGGATGAGTATTCGTATACAGATGGATATGGATAGTTTAACTTTTTGTACGCCTCTTCCATCCGCGGGAATATATATATATATATATATATATATATAATAATATATATATATATATATATATATATATATATATATATATATTATATGTATGATATATATATTATATATATAATATATATATAGATATGATATATATATATATATATATATTATATATCAGATCTATATATATATATATATATATATCAATATGTATACATATGTATTTTTTTTTATGTATATATATACTATATATATATATATATATATATGCATATATATATACTATATATATATATATATATATATATAGATATATATATATATATATTTATATATAAAATTAGATGAGACATATAAATAGATTTATTTCCAAAAAAAGCGCGACGAAATCGAAAAGTTAAGAGGGCATTGTGTGTGTGTATATATATATATATATATATATATATATATATATATATATATTATATAATATATATACATATATAATATATATATATATTATATATTATTATATAATATATATATATATAATGCATGCAAAAAATTAGCTGTTTAGAGCCGTAGGCAGTTAGATGAAGGAAGAGAGAATTTACAGACATACGAACACAGAGAGAGAGAGAGAGAGAGTAGAATCACGTACCCATAATTGTGTGGCGATGTGTGCGTTGTATGGAATGAGAATTTGCTCTTATTATAGAGTGACATAGAAAGGTGTCAACATTTTCAAAGTTATTATGTTATGATGACATATGTTAATTTTTCGTTGATGGATGTGCTATCAGCTTATCACAGTCGCTGCATAACTATATTATAATAACCAATAGCGCGCGGTATAATGAGCATCATCATAACGTTAAAATGATTGGTGATTTATTTTAAAAATGGTTGATGGTTTATACACACGGGTGGGGTAGGAAAAAAAAAAGGATCGCCATTATTTTCAACCTCGGGAATGATTGCGGCCTTAATCAAAAGTAATTTAGGCAGGTGATGTTCATAATGATTAATTCTCTTCCGCTTCATTGAGCATTCAATCAATCTTCCCACGCCCCCCCCCCCCCCCCCATCCCCATATCGCTCCCACCAGGCCAGCCGGCCCCCCACACCTTACATACCCCACTCCTACCCCCGTCTCTCCGCGCTGTCCCTCCCCCCTCCATAATAATCAACCCGTTAATCATTTTAATCATTTTCTAGAGAATATCATCACTAATTAATGTCAATTGTTAAGCCTAGCATGATGGAACTCCCAAAACGCACCCAGCTAGATCAAGGGTTTTGGCTGCATTTTGATGCAGCCGACGTCATCTTGACGAGGGGACGTTATTAACCCAGCAAGTAGATAGATATCTTTATGAGCGTCATTCGGTAACGGTAATTGGAATTCAGCGTCGGATTTTTGCGGTCAAAGATTGTACCGAGATTCGAGGAGGAGGAGGAGGAGGAGGGGTGCTCTTATTTCGGAGTAAGAGGGATGTTCCTTTGTTTGGGGGGAGGGGGCGGGGGGCCGGTGGCCGTGTCCCACTTCGGAAGAGGTGGAGGAGAGTGCCCATTTCGAATGTCCCTACCTCGAAAGAGGTGGAGGGGTGTCCCTATTTCAGAAGAGGTTGGAGATGTTCCTAAATTGGAAGGGCATCTCCATTTCGAAAGAGGCGGAGGGATGTCCTTGTTTCGAAAGAGGTTGGGGGCATATCCCTATTTGGAAAGAGGCGGAGGAATGTTCTTGTTTCGAAGAAGGTGGAGGGGCGTCCCTATTTTGGAGTAGGAGGGCTGTCCCTATTCTGGAAGAGATGGATGCCCACGTTTGCAAGTAAACGGATGCCCTATTTAGAAGAGTAGAATGCTCCAGTTTGAGAGAAGAGGAACACTGAAGTTGTCAGCTGAAAAGGCGAAGTTTATCGTTCATAACACATAGATTAGGGAATGAGTAAAATGAATATACAGGGTTATATAAATGGTTTGGCTGACAAAGTCGTGTTGAAGTTCACAAGGCAGTTGTCTGTTATTGGCTAGTTTGGTTTTGCGTTATGGTAATTTCTGTTCATGAATATGAAAACAAAATTACGATAATTCTTCTACCATAATTTTGAGTTTTCATCTCTCCGTTGAAAACTTGAGGTTAATAATTAAGAAAATGAAAACAACAAAACTAGATTAGACTGTTCAGATTGATGATAATACCTAATTGTACATTATGAACTGGTAAGAAGACGAAATTCGAAATTTCGAGTTAGTAACGTGACCTAGGCACCTACGAATGACTCGTGGAGATTAAGATATAACGCGGATAGCGCAACCTTGCTACTCCACCCACAGAACGCTGAAAATAGAAAACGACTGACAGATGGACATGGGAACTATTCTGCTCGAGGTCACTCGTCGAAAAAGAACAAACAATAGCCAGGCATCCTAGAGAGTGGGAGAGGCGACAGTATGAGGAATGGAAGAAGACCCGCGAAAATACAGATGGAAATAAAAACTACAGTAAACAAATGGTTATGGGACACACTGCGAAAAGAGAGGGAGTTATTGATGAAAAGCCGCGATGTTTAATAGGATGACGATTCGTCAGCACAATGATACTGGCACTGACGTCAGGCAGGGGTGGCCGATGGGGATGCAGATCATGCTGGCCTGTATTAGTTGGACTCAGGACCCGAAGTCAGTTAATGGAACCGGCAGTTATTCGTGACGGATCATGCTACAGGTAGAACGGAAACGTAGTTTAGAATGGTATCCCGTTAATGACAGCGGTTCGTCGTAAAATTTTGATTTTTAAAAAGTTATCCACATGAGAATCATAGCTGGCATTGTTAGGTCTACCTGTAAGTTTAAAGTATTCCAGATTCTGTGGATGGGAATCGAATCTTTGAGAAGGGTTGTAATGAATTTTAAGATTCACCGTCAGTAATATTTTAGTATTTTATTTCTTGTATTATGACAATACTGAGAAAAAGTTGTGAGAATTCATTAATACTAGAATAATTTGGTCGGAAGGTCATGAAATTTGTTATTATTCCGTCACTCTTTGGAAGTTGTTTGGAAGTTTTCTTTTGAGTTGTACTTCATGAAAATATCACTGTTATTATAAGTTGAAAATGCTAATAAAAGCGACCCTCCCAAGTTATTATTAGTTGTAATATGTTGTTAAAAAGAGTGATAATTGTCATTTCAATAGCTCTTTACCCCACTTATTTTGCATATAACCTCATTGCCCCGAAGTCAGTTGGTTGTCAGAGGCAAGTTGACCGTTGGGAATATGAGAAAATGAAAAGGTTTCTTAAGGGTAAGAGGAAAAAAGTTTTTAGGCGGTATAATTGAATTACAATTATTATATAATATAGGCTAAAATATTTTAAAGGTCAGAGGTGAAGTATATATAGTAAAGAAAGAACAACTCGCGTTAAGGCTAATAAGTTTGTTAAAAAAAAAACGGAGCAAAGTTAATTGGTTAAACCTAGATTTTGAATGGGATGTTAAGGAAACAGTCGAGAAGACGAAAACAGCTTGATACCATGTTGGATAAGCAGAAAAGTCAGATTGCCCTACTTAATTCAGAAAGTACCGGAATTCATGAAATATGCAAATTATTAATGGATTGTATGTGCTGCTGTTTGTTTCTGTGTAGGCGTATGAAGCTGTATCGAAGTCCATGAATTAGTATCTTTTTTTATTTATTTAATCTTATGCATTAATAATTTTGTTAGTCATTCTTGGTCTTGTTGCCCCGAGCGCTTGGGCTTTTAAGCTTAAACCTTATAATCCAATCCAGTCCAATCCCAGTATCTATAGGATAACCACTCAATTCCTATTCTTTTAGCAAGTCATTTATATTTGCTGCATTTGTTTGGCTAATGCCCTTTATATATATAATTATGACTTGGTGATCTGCAATTGAAATACTTACAAAAGAAGTTTGGTTACAAAATAGAACGGGTCGTTCATCGAAATTACGGGGGTTAGTGCCGTTAGTGCACCTCATGCGGTGAACTGTAGACGTTACGTAAGGTTCTTTGCAACCTCTTTCATTCATATTGCTGTACCTCCGTCCATAGTCTCTTTCTTCCATCTTGCTTTCCACCCTCTCCCAACAATTGATCCACAGTGCAACTGCGAGGCTTTCCTCCTGTTACCTCTTTCAAACCTTTTTACTGTCAATTTCCGTTACAGCGTTGAATGACCTCTTAGGTCCCTGTGCCTGACGTCACATTAAGATACAAGGGGACATGTTGACAAGATGGTTGGCAATGGAATCACGATAATGAAATGGGCCTTGGAAGCTTAATGTTGTTTATTTCACTCCTTCAGAAAGGTTAATGAAGCTTCACCTTCAGAGAAGACTCATAAAGCTCCGTCTTTATGATGGAAAAATAAAGCTCTGTCCAACCTTTTCCTTTATAGTTCATTGCTAAACAATTTTTATGGTTTCGATGCTTACTAGTCCGACCTTTGTTTTTTAGTTGATATGGGTTCCATACAAATAAGAATTCGTCTTCCTTCGTGAACTTTAATAGAAAGAGTCTTACTGTGGTTTGGGACGAAGCTTGCTAATTAAGAGCAGATGTGATTAACAAAGATCCCAGCATACTTTTCTTTTATTTATCTTAGGAAACCAGTATGAAGCTTGGTTGGAGACCTCCCGCTGGTGCTTCTTAGCTGTAGTGACTTATTATTGTACCCAATTTTCCCCGTTTTGAATTAAATAAGGGAAATATTTGTATTGTTGTCGAGATAACCATGTTTATTCCACTCATGTTTTGTCGACGCTGTCGCCTAGGTATGTTCTTTGTGTATATCTGCTCATGAAAGCATTTAGCATTCAAAGCCATTAGATTTGTAATGTGGTGTTGGTTACGGTCTGATGTTAACTGATGAATGCAGAGAAAATTTTGACGGTAAGAAGCACTGGAAAAGTATGCTGCCTCTAAATCTAATATTTCTCTATTTGTCGTATTTCAGGGCTTCTTCAATCCATACACTTAATCCAAGTCCAAAACTGGTCATTTTAAATGGCAAGAATTACGAATAATAGAATACTTTAAGTCTTCTTGATTGTATTTATCTTCATTGAACGGAATTTTTCACTGTAGATTTTAAAATTTTCTCTGACTTATTCGTACAGAAAAAGGTAATTAAAATTTTTTACACGAAACTGTTTGATTCATGGACTTTATGCAGACTTTTATCATTGCAATTGAAGTGTTTTAATGTTTTGGTCTTGATGGCAAATTCAGTGACCGATTTTAATAACGAAGATATAATAGTTTCTGAAATATATGGAGGTTAACATATGGAATAAAAAGTTAAGTGACTAACTCACACTTTAGGACTAAAAATAAAGAAATGACTAACTGACTCTTAAGGGCTGAAAGTAAAAAAATCTCTAACTCACACTTAAGGGCTAAAATTAAAGAAATAACTAACACACACTTAAGGACTAAAAATTAAGAAATTATTAATCCACAGCTAAAGCTTAGAAGTAAAGAAATGACTAACAAACACTTAAGGGCTAAAAGTAAAGAAATGACTAACAAACACTTAAGGGCTAAAAGTAAAGAAATGACCAACTCACACTTAAGGGCTAAACATAACGAAATGACTAACTCACACTTAAGAGCTAAGAATAAAGAAATGACTAACTCATACTTAAGGGCTAAAAGTAAAGAAATGACTAACTCATACTTAAGGGCCAAAACTAAATAAATGACTAACTCACACGTAAGGGTTGAAATGAAGGAGTGACTAATGCACACTTAGGGGCTAAAAGTAAAGAAATAACTAACTCACACTTAAGGAATAAAGGTAAAGAAATGACACTCACACTTAAGAGCTAAAAATAAAGAAAGGACTAATGCACACTTAAGGGTTAAAAGTAAAGAAATAACTAATTCACACTTAAGGACTAAAAGTAAAGAAATTACCAAATCACACTTAAGGGCTAAAAGTTAAGAAATGACGAACTCACACTTATGGGCTAAGAATAAAGAAATGACTTAACTCACACTTAAGGGCTAAAAACAAAGAAATGACTAACTCACGCTGAAGGATTAAAATTATGGGCTAAAAGTAAAGAAATGACTAGCCCACACTTTTGTGCTAAAAGTAAAGAAATGACTAACCCACACTTAAGGGCTAAAAGTAAAGAAATGACTAACTCACACTTAATGGCTAAAAATCAGGAAATGGCTGACACTTCAGGGCTAAAATTAAAGAAATGACTGACTCACATTATTATCTTTAGGACTACACAGACCCATTGCCTCTGGCACCAGTTCCGTTCGTGTCACCGTTTTTGAGTATGTCAGTCCAAGTACGTGGAACGGGTCTTCGATATCTCCAGAATGCTGTGGTTTCCTCATCTCTTGGGTCAGCTCTGATATAAAAAAAATATATTAGGTTTGTTAGGACAAATATATTTTAAGCCATCGTTACAAATACAATTCATATTTTACTTTTAAGTGAGAAAGTACGAGAATAACGATAATTTCGAAATGATAGAAAACGGATGCACCTATAGCAGTGGAATACATATATGTAGTTCATCGTTAGAAGTGCAAAGCTTTTGGTCCTTGATTGAAAAAAAGAAATGAAAATTTAGAAGATTAAATCTTTTAGGGTGGGGAAAGTGATTACTTCAGCATTGAAAGGAGGTTTTCTGGTTGTTAAGATGACTGGAAGATTAGATGGTGCATTCCGTATCTTGCCTTCATTCTTTACTAAATTGGGTGATTTTAATATTTTGTACTTCTCGTATTTAGTAGGCACTTTTCATGGAAGCTTCGGGTTAGTACTGACGTTACTTTTGGAAGCTTGATAGTACCAGTGAAGTACACATACTTTTTATTTGTTCATTTTAAGGCTTTCCAGTTTAGCAAGAGGTGTTGTTTCTCGCATATGTAAAAGGATGTAGTGATAATGTAATTGGCTAGTATCATTGGTATAGTTTTATTTTCATGTGCATTCAACTCTATTATACTTATCTTGGATCAGTTTTCTTCTCCACCCCACTTTTTATGGGTGAGGGGTGTGGAAGTCTTTTCCTGCTTCTTTCCTTTCCGCTTATTCTAATTTCTATAATCACCCTATTGTCAGTAGATGGGTCTCTCTCTCTCTCTCTCTCTCTCTCTCTCTCTCTCTCTCTCTCTCTCTCTCCTTCAGGTCTGGGCTGGATAATGGTGTCAAGTGTGCCGTCCCATTGACCTTTCTTCTTTTGAAAACCATTCTCATTTGAACTAAGGATTTCATTTCTCCCTTTGACCACTCATTAAAGATTTTTGAAAGTTAAATCGCATTCTTAATGTGCTTTAGGATTATTATCCACAAGATTTTCAGACGTGGATGACTCTTTGCTCTGCAATTACTCTACCAGTCACAAGTATGCACGGTTATATGCCATTTTTTTTTTTTCATTAAAATGCCTGTTACCTAGGAAGTGCTCCTCTCCAGGGATGCAATTTTCTGTATAATTTTCCATTACACATCTTGATAACTGACTTGCATTTCTCCAGGAAAAATCCCATATGCTTACTTAGTAAACTGTTTGTATCATAAAGCGTAAGGGTAAGAAAGTGAATGGAATAATGAAATAAGATGCAATTGCACATTATACAGATAAGATGAGAGTGAAAGAAACAGGCTTCAGAATATGAGAAATCTTTTATCCCATTTTCGTATTTTATTCGACTCTGGACTAGGTTGCCCATTCCATTGGCCCTCGCTCTTGAAAATACCCGAGAAGGAAAACCGCCAAAGGAAAAAGCGCATGCCCTTGAACGAGTTGAATTCTCCCAGGCACTTTCGTCAGGAGGAACATCCTGTGCTGGATAATTGTTTCATGTATGCACGTTAGCATACCACTTTTGACGCTTATTCCCACAAAGTGTTCCTATCCGGGGGACGCAATGATTCTTAACCTATTTTCGCGTCCTCGCCCCTTCCAAACCACCGAATTTTTTCCTCTCGGCCCCTCTCCCTTGAATAGATGACGCATCACATTGTCCAGGGAATGAACAATACAGGTCTATCAGAGGTTATTACTTTTATTGATGAGTATCCCCTCACTAATATTTCGAAAATGCATCAGACGTAATCACATATTATGCAGTTTACTTTTTCATGGTTACAGGTTAGTAATTATATGTATAAATGTATGAACGTATCATGGGTATGTATGAATCACAGGAATGGTTTATGTGAGAATTTCTATCAGTATTTCTTTTGCAATATCTTGTGATATCAAATCTTGTGATATCAAAATGTTATATGCAGTGGTAATTATAACGTCAACTTTTTAACGACAAATCATCAATCCTTTCTAGGAAAAAAGAGTGAACTGCAAAACAACGAAACTGCATTAAAAAGAAGTAAACGGAGAAAAATGTCTATGAAAAACTGAAAGTAATACAGTATCCATAATTTTGGAATTAGGAAGAGAGAAATTTATATGGCCAAGGATAATGCTAATGTGCTGAAAAATTTTATTGTTTTTGGTGTAATTAGTTTGAATGCTTCTAACACTTTAAATCAATTGATTCAGCCATTTCCATATGCAGAGTGACTGCTTTTTCCCCACTAAAGGCTCTTTTACAGTTGCAGAAGTAGCTGATTTAGGAACAGGGCTGATATGATGTAGCAGGGAGGGCTGATTTAATGTTGCAGAAGTGGCTGATTTAGGAACAGGGCTGATATGATGTACCGGAGAACGCTGATATAGAATTAAGGCTGATTTAATGTTGCAGAGGTGGCTGATTTAGGAATAGGGCTGATATGATGTAGCAGGCGTGGCTGCTTTAAAATTGGGGCTGATTTAATGTTGCAGACGTGGCTGATTTAGGGACAAGTCTGATATAACTTAAGTGGGGTGGCTGACTTAGAATACAGGATGATTTACAGTTGCAGAAATTTCTGATTTAAGAACTAAGCTGATTTAATGAAGCAGGGGTGGCTGATTTAGAATGAAGGAAGATTTACAGTTGCAGAAATTTCTGATTTGGGAACAAAGCTGATTTAATGAGGCAGGGATGGCTCATTTAGAATTAAGGACGATTTAATGTTGCAGAAGTGGCTGACTTTAAAAAACGGCTGATTCAGCGTATCAGGGGTGAGTGATTTAGAATTAAAGCTGATTTACAGTTTCAGAAGTAGATGATTTAGGAGCAAGGCTGGTTTAATGTAGCAAGTGTGGCTGATTTAACATTAAGACTGATTTACTGATGCATAAGTGCTTGATTTAGAATTAAGGCTGATTTGGTATCGCAGAAGAAATGTTAGATTGAGATTGAGGGGAAAAAAGTAACAGTATAGTGTTCCAGTAAACAGTGACGAATCAAGGCAGCTTACTGTGACGCAGAAGAAAAGAGTTATTTAGTTTTGACGACCAAGCAAGTTTAGTATTGCAGAAGGAAGCGAGTTTTGTATATATGTATATATATATGTGTGTATATATATACATTACATATGTATATATACATACACATATATACATACGTATGAGTGTATGTGTATATGGGTTTGTGTGTGTGTTTCTGCTAGTGTGTGTGTGTTTCTGCTAGTGTGTGTGTGTGTGTGGGGTGGGGTGGGGTATATGATTGGTGCTCATATAATAGTTTGTTTATAAGTTGTGTATCCAGGAGATATGTATGATTTATATATCATATATATATATATATATGTATATATATATATATATATATATATATATATATATATATATAGAATATAATATAATATAATATAATTACACGCGGATGTTTACAGTTTTTGGGTGCGTCATCATGCCATCAATGTAAACGGAATATTTATCTCACCATAATTAAATGCAGCGTTAAGCTAGAATTGTCGAATTGTCATTGTGCATAAGCCCTCCCTAACATGCAGTGGAAATATAATTTAGGGGATCTTTTTTAACCCTTGCCTCCCCTCGCCCGTTCCCACCCCTCACCTAACACCCTCCTCCTGTTCACTTGTCAACAGTAACAAAAAAAGATTGAGTATCAATCAAAATGATCGAGTGACCCAAAATTTTGACAGAATTTACAATTGCTTTTGTCCCTCCCTCTTCTCCCCCTTCTATAGTCCCCTTCTCCCCCTTCCTCCCCTACTCCCATTATTCTATTCTAGTATCCCCTACCCTCCCTAACTTTCCAACAACCCCCCTCAAAATATCTGGGCGCATACCATTATGAACAATTTTATTATGAATTAATGGCAATGCCCTGTTTTCCTTATATATTTTCCGACTTGGAAATGGACACGAGAGAGAGAGAGAGAGAGTCTTTTACATATCTTGATATCATAAGAGAAGGAGAACACTGAAATAACGAGAGGCTGAGACCTGAATGTCGGCCAAAAAAAAAAAAAAAAATGTCCTTAAATCAGTGGAGAATTTTGAAGTTTTACCTTTTAGGTCCTGTGGCAAGAAATGGCAATTCATCAAGTTCAAGTGTAGCATATACTTGCTGTCGTAAAGGTTAATGGCGTTGTAATAACAGACTGAAAAGAAATTGCGATGGCTTGGCAGAGCCGCGTTTGTAAATTTTATTTTTTTGAACAGTTCCTTTTTTTCTATTTTTGCGCAGAAATGTATTTAATTTTTTTTTCTGGGTTCACGTAGTAATTTAAAAAGTTAACTGGCGAAGCTCTCGCCAATATATCGAATCCTTTAGTACTCCGTAAACTGTTTTATCTCCAGTTTAATTATATTATCCAATGGGAGAGGTCTTGCAGGGGGGACACTTATGAAATCCGAATGGCCCATTTGCAGATATTCAATTTCAGACTACATTCAAATGAAGTAATTCAGTAAACCTTGTTTGTAATCGGTGATTTAAGGGCAAGATTGCACTTAGCAGATATGGTCCTCTCCCATTATTTGATAACAGTAATCAATGCATTTACTTGCAATGGACATCAGTAATGTGTTGCAGTTCGTTAAGTAGCTTTGTAGTTACTATTGCTTTTATGTAGTAAACCATTAGTCTCTCTCTCTCTCTCTCTCTCTCTCTCTCTCTCTCTCTCATTGCAGATTCAGTGTTTAGTTTGGGATAGTAGATGACGAGTGTCAACTGAAAAGGTTGGGTTTTTATTATGTGACCTCGAGTATTCTAAAAGTCGCAAGTTTTTTTATATTAATAATTCCCTGAATGTTCTTTTGGTAATTATTATAGGTGCAGAACAGATTAGCAACGCTAACTAATGTATTTTTTTCAATATATTTTCCATTGAATGTTCTATTTTGGTAATTATTATAGGTGCAGAACAGATTAGCAACGCTAACTAATGTATTTTTTTTTCAATATATTTTCCATTTAGGATTCTTTGGGGTATTATTTGATCTAGCAATTTACTCCAGATGATGATAAACATCAACTGGTCGCACTGATATTCAAGGTAATGGAGTCGTTTATGTTTGTTTCGACAAAAGCTATAAGGAAGAAATATGTCTGGGAGAGCAAAGAGCCATTTACTCGAGAGATCGACATTCTTTAAGAAGTTAACAAGGGAAGGAATGAATGAAAATGCAAACGAAAGTTGGAAAAACCTTCTTGATGTTTTTTTGCGATTACCTCTCGTTTTTGTATTAAAGGTATGCCAGAAATAAAGGTTGTATTTAGCCGTATTTAACACTTCAGTTACGTCTTGCTATTCATTTTCGAAGAAAATATGATGATGATTACCATAAAATTGACAACCATATTCAGTTATATGGCACTTAATTTCCACTTTTACTTTTAAAATGATTTCCTTAGGAACATCAGTTCCCATTTAGGTAGGAAGCCGTTTATGGATTTCAGCATTACTTAATCCTTTTTCAAGACAGTGTTTCTTTGGGATTAGTAGCAGAGAAATGACTGTGCTTCAGGGAACTATGATAATCCCAATAAACATGAAATTACAAGATGATAATCAGGCTTAAGTTATAATTTACTGCTAAGAACAATTCCTTTTTTCTTCATTTACCCCTGCGGGTAGTATATCTAAATAAACTAGGAAAGGGAAACAGCTTGATGAAAAAGTAAATCTTAAAGATGTCACAATTCCTTGGTTTTCATTCAGAAATTAAAAAGTAGTTGCATACTGAAATTTTAATTCCAGCTACACAACTTCAAATATTTCTAATTATTAGTAAATCAGGAATGCAGGAATTTATGTATAAAATTCTTTTTTTTTTATCTTAAATTATATTTTACAGATTTGCCAGGTTACTTCCATGACCTCACTACGGAATAACGATGTTGTTTTAGGACTTATCATATTATATATCTGTATCTTCACACAATAGGAAATTAGATATGTGTATGAGCAGTCATCCGGAATTAACGCCGTGGTAGATCTTAATACCTTCTTAAGACCATCATTAGCTGTTTCAAATGATAAAAACCTGTATTAAGTCATCTGCAGTCCAGTTCGAGATTTACTGATTTTATCTGTCTCAAGGAAGTTCTGTTGAATTTGGATTCACTTGTATATCATACAGATTTTTTTTTTATCTAATTCTTAATGCCAGAAGTAGTGTGCATCTCTCTCTCTCTCTCTCTCTCTCTCTCTCTCTCTCTCTCTGCCGCTGCTGCTTCAGACATCATGTTCTATCGAGTGATCTGAAATTATGAACCAAAGATGAAACGGTAAACTATCAATACTTAACACCCTTTACTCCCGCAGGGGGTTAGTTCCGCCAGTGCACCTCTTGCTGTGCACTGTGGGCATTACTTAAGGTTCTTTGCAGCGTCCCTTCGCCCCTAGCTGCCACTCCTTTCATTCCACCTACGGTACCTCCGTTCATATTCTCTTTCTTCCATCTTACTTTCAACCCTCTCCTAACAATTGTTTCATATTGCAAACCTTTCAAACCTTTTTACTATTAATTGCCGTTTCAGCGCTGAACGATCTTGTAGGTCCCAGCACTTGGCCTTTGGCCTAAATTCTATATTCTGTTCTATTAACATCCTTTACTTCTATATAAAGAGTTCTCCGTCTTAGTTTCCTGAACCACATATTGTTGCACAGGAGAGAGAGGGAGGGCGGCCATCTTCTGACCTGAGGAGGAGGAATTTATTGAGACTTTATTACATTTTTTTAGTTCACTCTTTGTACAGTATCATAGCCAAATTTACTGTTAGTTTTATGCATGCTGTGTGAATTTCCTACGGCTTGATATGTGTATATATTATATGTATATATATACATATATATTACTTACATACATACGCTCGCACACACACACACATATATATACACCAAGACACACTATAAAGTTGCAGATTCATTTGAGAGAGGGTACCTTGTAAGCTGTTGTTGCCTTCTCTAGGAGTGAAACCTACCCGTACTAAGCTGTAGCTGAGGTTTAATGACCCTCCCAATGAAGAACAGGGCCCAATTTTTGTTTGTCGAGGCCCAGCAGGTAGTGGTTCCCTTGAAACATGACTGGCTAGCCCTTGGCTACGACAGGTTTCCGTGTATCTCTTGCAAAGACCTTGGGTCCTGTAGGATACCTCATGAGGTGCTGTGTTCAAGGAAGTAAGACACAGGCAAACTGTTCGTATGTCGCAATGTGCATATTTCTTCAGAATTTATTACCAACACTAGTTTTTTTTTTTTTTTTTTGTCAAGTGCAAATATAGCTTATAAGTTACAGCACGCTATGGTGATCTAATCATACTGTAATGTTCTGTGGGACATTCAATATATATGTATAGATGTGGCGAGCTCGCCGCCTAACTAGGGAGTGTGTTATCAGCAGCTACATCCCAAAAGGCTTGGTGAGATACCGGGAGACTCTACCCTTATCTAGAGCTATCCCCTTCAAAGAAGATAAAAGCGCATGGTTGAAAAAGATATATATATATATATATATATATATATAATATATATATATATATATATATATATATATATATATATATATATACTAGACGCGCAAAGGGCCTCTGTGAAATTAGACCACCCATGTATTTTCTTGTTCTTTAATTTCCATAAAGTCGTCACTCATCTTCAGACTGTCTTCTTTTACTCCTCATCCAATTAAGTCTGGGTTTTCCCAACTCTGTTGCCCACAAGAAACAAATTGTCACTATCACGTTCTCTTGTCTTAGGGGTTTTGCACAGGACATACCCAAGCCATCTCGATGTCTCTCTCACCATTAGCTCATCCAGCAATGACAGAGGAATTTATATCTGTTGGTAGAAATTCATATCTCGATGTGGTTCGGATCCCACATCAAGCTATGTAGGTCCCGTTGCTAAGAAACCAATTGGTTCCTAGCTATGTAAAAATTTCCAATCCTTTCGGGCCAGCACTAGGCGAGCTGTTATTCAGCTCAGTGGTCTGGTAAAACTACAATATACTTCTCCGTCCAACAATGAGCATTTTGCCCCCGAACAAGGGTTGGCTCCAACGAAGACACGGCACTGTGGTTAGTGCCATACTCGTACTGTTACTTCAGTAATAGCAGCTCTCTCTCTCTCTCTCTCTCTCTTCTCTCTCTCATATATATAAATATTATATATATAGATATATAGTATATCGATATATATATATTATGTATAATAAATATGTAATATATGCATATACATATATGTTATGCATAATTGCATATACGTGTATATATATGTATATGCATATATCTATACATATATATACATAAACACACATATATATAAGTGTGTGTGTATACACATACATATATGTGTGCATAATATGCGAGAGGATTTGTATGTACCCGCCCAGGAGTAAGCGTATTAGTTTACTGATTAATTAGTCAGGTATTTCATTATCGACTCGGAAATTATTGACCAATCTTGGGGATTAATTTGCGAATCAAATTAATATCGTGGGTAATGCGTCCTAATGTTCTCCGAGCGGGGGTTGATGTCGAGAAAGTTTTCGGTAATTTCGTTATCACACAAAGACACGGGAAAGAAAGAAAGGTTCTTAATTATTCATTCAATAAAAATTATCCTCGCAACCCTTATTAATTCAATCACATAAATTTGTCAAGTGAAGAGTTAAGCAATTCTTACACACGTACGCACAGACGCACACACAACGTATTTGCATCAACTCATAATGAGAACTCGCATCGCGGGATTTGTCAAGTGAAGAGACACGCACGTGTGTGCGTGCGTGTAAACATTTTGCTTGACTTGGTGCACATAGATATATCGTCAGTTGTCTCAAGTGAACATTTCTGCCAATTTTACGTATATATATATACTCGTATTTGTATGTATTCAGAGGATAACAAACGATCTCTCATTTTTTATTTAGAGTTTGGAATATGCGCGCTAACATACACACACATACGTTCTCAGACCTGCAAATTTGTGTACGATTATAGTACACAAACATTTAGTCTTACAGTAGTATCCTTAGGCAAATCATCGAAGCAATTTTAAAATACACACATGCTTCCACAAGTGCTTTAAAATACAGGCTTATAATTCCTCAAAGTAAGAGTTAGGTTTTCATAGTCGTTTATCCACTCACACCTACGAGTACATATGCATGAGCAGAGTGCCTCGTGCATAAAGTTCATATAAGCACTCACATGCATTCTCAACTTGGTTTAAGTAATCCATCCCCCACATGCTGTAACGAGAACACAAATATACTAGTATTCTTGAGATAAGTTAAACAACCCATTTCATTATTTGATTAAACATTTGGGAGTGCTTGCACCCTCAAATGAATCCATACGGACGCACAGTTACCAAAACATATTTCTTCCTATGATGGATTAAGCAGTTTTAAAACAGATTCGAATTGTAGGTACCGCTGGTATGCTAGATAAAGCCTTAGGTACAGAAGTAATTAGGTTCCAACTTCTTTTGTGAAATTTGTTGGCAGCGTCCTTGCCTTTCAACTGAAAGATCTGGGTTCGATCCTGATGTAAGTTAGAGAAATATATATATATATATAATATATATAATATATATATATGATATATATCTATATATATATTTCTCTGACTTACATTAGGATCGAACCCAGATCTTTCAGTTGAAAGGCAAGGACGCTGCCAACAAATTTCACAAAAGAAATTGGAACCTAATTACTTCTGTACCTAAGGCTTTGTGTAGCATACCAGCGGTACCTACAATTCGAATCTGTTTTATGACTTGTGTGGCTTTGTTGGCAGCGTCCTTGCCTTACAAATGAACGATCTGGGTTCGATCTTGATGTTAGTCCAGAATTTATTTCTGTTCCACACATGATTGTGCATATATATATATATATATATAGATATATATATATATATATATTATATAATGTGTGTGTGTTTACTTGATCATACACACAGGCATCCCAGCACTATGTAAGTATCTGTTGGAGTTGATTATTCCATGCACACACATTCACCTAAACACACAGACATTTACTTAAACATCCATGCATCCAGTATAGGACCCCCATTTCGTCCCCTTGCAGTAATATTTTTCCTCCAGTACCAATATTTTTCTGTTTCCATTCATTACGTCCGTCCGTTCGTCTAGGCGTCCGTCTGTCTGTCTGTGTTTGTATGTGTGCGTATGTATGTGTGTGTGTGCGCGCGCGCTGCCTAATAACGGGCCCTATCAGTCTCTCATATTTCGAGTCTCCACTTTAGAAATTTGGTTTTCCCTCGCGCCATAATCCCGCCATTCACTTCACTGGCCATTCCATCAGCGGATATACTAAACAAGTCTACGGACACATGATACCCTATTGTTTGCTCCCCAAGTCCTACATAGGACCATTCACTCTTCCCTACTGCCCGTCTGACACAAGCTTTAGCTGCCGACTCAAAAATACATTATTAAATCCAACACACCCCTCTCCTCTCTCTCTCTCTCCTCTCTCTCTCTCTCTCTCTCTCTCTCTCTCTATGTCTGGATTTCTCTCTCGATCACTATCTCTCGTTATTTTGGTGCTCTCATTCTATTGCTGCGTAAATAAGACTGACTCTCTCTCTCTCTCTCTCTCTCTCTCTCTCTCTCTCTCTCTCTCGTTATTTCGGTGTTCTCATTATCTTGCTCTGTGTGTATATGCAAGACTCGTTGTTTCAGTGCTCTCATTTTCTGTCTGTATTCATATGTAATTTTTGTTTCTTTGTTGTTATCCATTCTCTGCCAAATACCTCTTTGTTTATTGTCATGCTTCTTATTGTCGTTCGCTTAGACCGGTTCCTGATCATCTTATCTGTTGCTTGATGAATTTTATAACTTCGGAGGATGAGCCGAGCGTATGTAGATCTGTATATTCAGTGTCCAGGCATACATCAATATATTCTCTCAGCTGGCTTGGTTTTATATGATCATTGTTGTGGTTGCGTGTCACTGCCTCTTACAGTTTTTTTTCTGACATATCTGCTTTTTGTGCGTTCAAGTTTTTATGAAGTAAAAGTCTGTTCTTTATCTTTATCAGTTACTCATATACCTTCTCCAGTTTTGAAGAGTTCCAGTCTTTTCAGGTTTTATCGGTTACCGATATTCTGTAGTATATAATAGGGATGTTCAGCCTCTGGTATGGTCGGTATGGTGTTGGCGTGCCACTTCGGTGGCCCCGAGTTCGATTCTCGGGAATTCTACTGAGGAGTGAGAGATGTGTATTTCTGGTGATAAAAATTCACTCTCGACGTGGATCGGAAGTCACATAAAGACGTTGGTCCAGTTGCTGAATAACCACTGGTTCCATGCAACGTAAAAACACCTTACAAACAAACAATCTAGTGATCCATTCCTGCTTTTATCAGTTACTGATCTACTCCATGCCCATTGTATAAGTATTATCATTTACCGGTGCACTTTTATACTTTTCAGTTACCTATTACTATTACCCTAAGAATTTCAGGTGTCCTTAATTATTTCAGGTTTAAACAGTTAACAATATTCTCCAGGATTTATCAATCATTGTCAGAGTTCATCAGTTACAGATCTACTGCATTATTTTAGTAGCTATTGATGTGTGTCTTATTGACCTATTTCTTTTTATTAATTATAACTTACCAGCATCTCATTTTCTTTTTGAAAACTCAGGTTTGTTGGATATATTTCTGTTTATGGATACATTTATACGGTAGCCGTGTCTCTATGCAGCACTGCACACGAGAAATGCCTTTGAGATCTTTTTTCCTTTCTTTAACCCGCAGACACTTCATATTTTATGCATTAGTTAATGAGCGCGTTTCCATTTTAAACATTCCCTTGCCTTTTATCTTTTCGACCTTTTAGCTTCTTTTTTTTTTTTTATTTGGGTCGTTCTTTCCGTCATTTCATCCTTTCTTTTATCGCTTTCTCTGAGCCTTGGTCTTTCCCATTGTTTCAGTGCTACGACCTGCGATCCCTTAGAGAATGCCATCATTATATCCTTTTCTTCCTCTCAACATCGGTATTTCCATATGCATTACAATCTCACGCAAGGATTCTCTCTCTCTCTCTCTCTCTCTCTCTCTCTCTCTCTCTCTCTCTCTCTCTCTCTCGTAAATTATCTGTTTACGCTAATGTTCTTTATTTTGAACGGGGTATATACGTGACCATCATTGAATTAGTTATTGCTCTCTCTCTCTCTCTCTCTCTCTCTCTCTCTCTCTCTCTCTCTCTCTCTCTCTCTCTCTCCATTTTTTCATTGATGTTCGTTTACCCAGACATTAATTATTGTAGTTTCTTTATTTTTCCACCCCATTTCCCTATCCATTCTCTCTCTCTCTCTCTCTCTCTCTCTCTCTCTCTCTCTCTCTCTCTCATTTCTTTAGGCTTTTGGTCTTTTCTGTCTTTCATTTTTGTTTCCTCTTGCTCTTCATCATTCTCTATTCCCATTCATTATCTTTTACTATTCGTCTTCTCTTCTTTTTCATCTCCACGGCTTTATCATCTCTTCGTTTTCCTCCTTATCAATTTCGTTCTCCTCCTCTTCCTCATCCTCCCATCATCATCATCTCTCTCTCTCTCTCTCTCTCTCTCTCTCTCTCTCTCTCTCTCTCTCTCGTTCCTTACCTTCCTCCTCCTCTTTCACGACCACAACCCTCCATATCTTCCCTATTTTCCACAGCTTTTACTCATTCTCTACTTAATCTTCATATTTGTTCTACTACTTATGTCCCTCTTCTTCCACCCTATTCCTCTCGCTCTTCCCTGTGTTTCTTTCTAATCCTTCTTACCTTCGCATTTTAATTAATTATTATCCCTCCTCCCCCTTCCCCTCCCTTTCACGCCCCTACCTCTCCCTCGGGATCTGAGTGTCAGTCTCCATAGACAGCCTCATGGTTGAAATGAGGGAAATGATTTGATCCATTTCAAGTATTTCATTGTTCTCATTCCTCGTAACACAGGAATTTTGCATGAGTTGTCTTGCGTACTTATGATTTTATACTTTTTGAATCCAGCACTTTACCTCTCTCATTTCCTGTAACAGGGATTTTTTTTCATGAGTTTTATTGCACACATCACTGACTTCTTTTTTGTTTATTTTATTTATTCCATTCGCTTCAACTGGATCATTTATACGAGTCTTTTTTAGCACACATATATGTATTTTGTATAATGTATCTTTTATATCTTTTATTACCCTTTTGCATGAGGAATTTCTAATTTTATATCCAGCATTTTATATCTCATTGTTTTTGACATTGGGAATTTTCATGAGCCCGCTTCTGCACGTAATTTTTATTTCCTCTGGTGATGGTGACCAGATTCCACCGTCTACAAACAATAAAGCAATAGTAATGTCCCAATAAAATCTCTCTTTTCTCCTTCATTTTAAATGCAGAATATTTGTCCCTTTTCGCTTTGTAACATCACCGCCATTATCGGCATCCAATATGACATCGTACATTTTCTTCCTTTCCCCAACCCCGTTTTGTATTTCATACACTGAACATCGCATGCATAATTCTGCAAGTAAAAAAAAAGGGAATAATTGATAATGATCATAAGCGTCGAAATTGAATGCAACGATCCACTAACATTACTTTTTGTTGTGACTTTCCCTAAATACTCCAACGCAACACATCTTTTGTGCTCTTTTCCCTTTTCACAGCAGCAGGAGCGAACGGTCATTATCAGCTTTGAGCTTCATATCCATAGCTTTTCTTTTCGCACCTCTTTTTCTTTTTTTCCTTTTCTTTTTGGGGATTCTAATAATTTCCCGGAGAATTTTTGAGCCATAAAAGCCGTCACACCTGAACCAGTCCCCATCGCCAATTACAGTAGCTCGGCACCGTGGGTTGCAGAGAGTAGCCCGGGGTGAGTTATGCCGGCATTATTGCCCGGAAGATTTGAAGCATGAAATTTACAATAGCCTCGGATGGTTTAATCTCGCATTATCATTTTAAACCCCTTCCCAAATGAGACCGTGATAACGGTGCCGGCAAGATATGGTCTGGGGTCAGCCAGAAGGGATAAAGTCACACAGGGAAAAATCATTAAGGTGTAGTATATTCAGGGAGGACGGGTCTATATATCTGATTTTTAATGGCTGTATTTGCAGAGGATCGCTTAGTCATTTTGTTCCTTTTTATAGTACGCGAAGTTGTGTATTTTTATATGATGTTAGTTGTTGGTTATTTGGTTGATCGGGGCTCCTCATTTTGACACGTTTGTTTGTTTGTCTTGTAATTTCTCCGATTTTTTTTATCAGCAAGTACAAAAACTGACGGAATAATGATCTAGAATATACTCAAGCTCTGTTTCTCTAAAAGGATACATAAAATTAATGTAAGTAATGGCGTGGGAATGAAATTTATATATATATATATTAATATAATATATTATATTATATAGATATAATAATATATATATACATATATTATAATATAAAATTGATATATATAATATATATATATATATATATATATATCATATATCTATATATGTATATGATATATAATAGATTATATGTATAATATTATTATAATATATATAGGATATATATAAGATATATAAGATATATATATATATATATATATACATATATATCTATATATGGGGATACAATCCACAATGAAGTAAAATCCTCTTGTAGAACAAGAGGATTTTACTTCATTGTGAATTGTATCCCCATTTACTTAGAGGTACGACATAGTACCTGGCTTCTGCATATATATATATATATATATATATATATATATATATATATATATATATATATATATATATGTATATTATACACACACACACATATATATATATATATATATATATATATATATATATAATATATATATATATATATATTATATATATGTATATTATACATGTATATTATACATATATATATATATACATACATACATACATTGTGTATATATATGTGTGTGTGTTTGTGTATGTGCGTGCGTGCGTGCTTGTATGCACATTTCTAAAGTCGAAAAAGATATCCTTTCATGAATATGAGTAATTCTTGATATAAAGTTTAGGTACGCACCTGCTTCTTGCGTGTTTGAGTGCATAAACACATGTTATTGAAGAACAATTGTAAACTGCTACATTTAATACATTGATAAAATTGTTATGTTTGGTGTTTAACCACAGCTACCAGTTTCCCAATTTATACTTTTGACTTCAGCGTCTTGGTTTGAGTGACTTAAGCTGTTTGTAATATAGCAAGCTTTCAGTTTGCTGATTACATAATTTATTTGTGTAGCAGTCAGTAATATTGCGCAAAGATCTGTACTTATTAGTTTCCTTTCAGTATTTAGGAAGTGAATCTAGAGCATACTTTTCATGTTCACGGTCTCCTTGGTAACTTATCGCTGCTTGCACTTTCCAACTCCTTCGGCTTTCAGCATTTTAACTAGACAGGGGCATTAACCTTGTTCTCAGTCCTCTTTTATTTGGGCATCAGAACTGTGAGAGTTTATTAACTCCCTGAAACATGAACTTTGTCTTGTCATTAAGGATGTCTCATGCACCATGGCCTGCGCAGTCGTAGGACTTTCGTGCGCCAGATTACGAGAAATATCCTGTAACTAGTTGCCTTTGCCTCTCATTACAACCTGAATCACCCTCTCATGCATTTGTTTTATTGCCATATGCATCACATTTGCTTTCTGGCTTTGTTTTCCTCATGTCATACTGTAGAAAAGGGAAATATTATTTCATTTTCATTTATATCTTTCTGTAATTTAATACTGTAAATACAGGTTTCCTTAATTTTACTTTTATTGGAATTTTAGTTAGTATTAGCATAATTATGGCATACTTAAATGTATCAGGTTTCATTAAGGGTCATAATCAATGCCGCCAGGTTCTCTCCAAGCTCTTCGCAACACCTTGCCCAGCTTGAGAACTAATATGTAGCTTACCTAACATACGAATATCATTCATTCGTGTTAGCTCAACAACTTAATGTGGATATAGAACGACTGAAAAGCATTTATTTTTTGTTACTATTACTTTTTTCGTGGCCAGAAATTTAAGGTTCTGTACTGGTTGTATTTGCTTTTTATTCTGTATTGTTAATTAAGATGTGTGCGTGTCTTGCTTTTGGAAATTCAATTTTATGACGCGTTTTCTTCAGTCTTTAAGAATCTCGACTCTGTTCCTAGTCAGTTTTTATAGTGTTAATGAAAAGGAAACCAGTCCTGAGAATTATTTCTGGCTCTGATTAGAGTTTTTCTTTTTAAAAGGGGATGGGGGGGGGGTTGCGGTGGGTGGGGGTGATCTGAACCCTTCGATAACACCTGTAATGAAGTTTTTTATGTGAAGTACACGCTCTGAAATTCTTGTACCGATGAATAATTTCATTCACCGAACAGAGAAACCCAGAAACAAAAATTTTGACCAAACGTTTGAGTAGAGCCAAAAGTATTATTGCGGACCGGAATATCCTTTCGGTGTCCCTCATGTCTCTGATGCCATGAAGAATTAACACCAAATGCGTCCAGGAGGGGAGGGAGGGGGGAGGGAGGAGGGGGATGGTGGCGGAGGAGAAAGGGCCGTCTGTTTCCACCGGAGACCAATATCTGGGATGTGGAAATTTCGGATCCACTTAGCTTCAATTATGGATTCTATTTCGCCTCATTTCTGACATAGTTAACGCTGATCAAAGGATTGGACGAAATCAAAGAAGATACTGTCATTTGAACTCCTGCATTTAAAGTGGTCCTGTATTTTGTACTGTAATTCGGTTACGCGTTCTCAGTTCGCCCGCTCTTACTCTCCCTCCCTCCCTTTCTCCCTTTCTCTCTCTACCACATATTCTCCCTATGAAGTCTGTGGGAGAGTTTTGTAAGTTGCATGGCTTTTATTTTTTTTTATATTTTCCCAATTGCAAAAAGGAATGCGATTTTGGAAATCTTGAGTCTTTAGTTTCTTATCTTGAATGTTTGACGTAATGATGTCGTAATTGACATTAACTTATGCACTCACGCATGCATACACACGTGTAGATAAAAGGAGAGAGGATAGTCTCAAGTCTTATGGTGAAATCACACTTTTTAGAATATGCGCTCGTCTTCCAGCGTAGGACAGCCAGCTATGTTGTTCAAGAAAAGATATACATTTTTTTTTTATCAATAGTCGATTAATATTTTTATATGCATTGCATTTTTATTCTGATCAGTCATTTGTGGATTTAAAGAGACAAAAAGATTCTCTCTCTCTCTCTCTCTCTCTCTCTCTCTCTCTCTCTCTCTCTCTCTAAGTATATATATATATATGTGTATATATATATATATAATATATATATATATATATATATATATATATATATGTGTGTGTGTGTGTGTGTGTGTGTGTGTGTGTATTTTACCAGTGGTCAGGAGCACAGAAGGAAGTGCTCGAAATTTAGGTATGGTTGTGCAACGTTAAAATAGTGTTTTATGGGCCTTTTATCTTCATATTATACTGATGTATAATAGTAAAAAGGCATTCATATACACAGTAATTTAGTGCTAATTTTGGCAAAGTTGCTTAAAATCTGTAATATCTGAATGTTAATATTAGTTATAGGCTTTATATACTGCTGTAAATGTCGCCATTGGTAGGTGCGTGAAATGATGATTTGCTTAAAAGATAAACGATGAATATGACCTGGCTTCATCAGGTGAATTTTGATGTAAAGTTCATCGTTTAAACTCTTTACTTGGTAATTTTTTTTTAAAGCAACACGAAACTAATACACACAGAAACACACTTGCAAACCAACAATCCGGGAGTAATATCAATTCCGTGTATACGTGCCTGGAAAAGACACTCACTCGGCTTTCATTCAGTGGCCGCTCGCGACTCCCTATTGTTTACGAGACCTGGTGGGGAATATCTCGCATACGAAGAAAGAGCCGCGTTGTCTCTTTATCCTCGCATTTGTGAGACTTTTTCCTTATTGGAAGTCGTCGCCGAGACGCGGCAAAAGCCACCCTAAGGCGGGAGGCGGTAAGGGCCAGAACGCGCGTGGCAGAGGACCCTCACAAGGAGGCGAGGACTGTATGAGGCTAATTTCCTAGATGCATTTCTCCAAAGAGGTAAAAAATTATAACCCGAAGCAGTTCTATTGTTTATATCAAGTAGCCGAGTCCTGGCCGTCGACAGACCACCGTCCTGCGCCCCTCTCCAGTCACCTCCCCCCCCTACCATCCTTACCTTCCCCTCCCCTTCCCACATTCTCTCTCTCTCTCTCTCTCTCTCTCTCTCTTCTTCTTCTTCTTCTTCTTCTTCTTCTTTTCTCATTCCCTCATTGCCGCCTCATCTTTTCTCTCCTTCCCAAACCTTTCCTCCTCGCCTTCTTCTCCAGCCCCCCCTGCCCTTTCTTCATCTATGTTCCTATCTTCTTCCTACCAATATTTCTCGCAGCACTTGCCTAAAGGCTGTGGTACCTGTCACACTTGGCATTTCAAAGGTAAAGGGAAGGTGATGCTCGCCATTATGGGAAAAAAGATTGGGACGCGAACACAGGACTAAACACGGATTAATCTCCCAGTGGGACCGAAGGAGAATAAAAAGAAAAGCGGATAGAGGGAAATTAGAGCGAAACTCTGATGATGTTCAGGCACTTTTGTCCCGCGTTCTCTCTCTCTCTCTCTCTCGTCTTCTCTTCTCCTCTCTTCTCTCTCTATCTCTCTCCTTCTCTCTCTCTCTCTCTCTTATAGGAAAGGAAAGAATAGGAGAGAGGAATTCTGAAGTTGATTTTACAAGGTGAAATTCGCCAGGATGACCTTAAAGAAGTTTCGCAAATCCTCGTTAATCAGTTTGAGGCGTTGATTAGATATACTATATATATATAATATAGATATTAAAATAGATATATTTATATAATATATAATATATATATGTATATAGATATATTTATATAATATATATAATATATGTATATATGTATATATGATATATATATGTGTGTGTATAAAATTTATAAATTTTTAGCGTATATTATGAAAAGAAAATAGTATATCAATGTTTATACAAATACACACATACACACGTATATATATATATATATATATATATATATATATATATATATATATATATATATATATATATATATATATATATATAGATATATATATATATATATATATATATATATATATATATAATATAATCGTAGTAATTTTTTTTCGTCGAGGTAGTAAGATTATTTGTGCGTACTTTGAAAAGGATGTAATCCCCTAAAAGTTAATGTGAACGTAATATTCAGAATTCTATTATGTACAGTTCCGGCTTGGACATAAATTAATCATATATCCAGGCGATATGCTTCCCAAGTTGGACAAGTACCCTTTCTCAGCGGGGGAATCTGAATTTTTGTCTTAGAGACATCCGGATAACATGCATGATTAAACGATGTATTTAATTAATTAATGCCCTGTGGCCATCTGTGTCGGGAGCAGAAACATGGGCTAGCCACCTCATCTCTTTGATCAACACCTTGCCTAGGTAGTGGTGGTCTTTCCTTATTCAATCGCTAAGCGTGGATCTAATTATGATAATGGTCATGTTTATTTGGCGTCCGGAGGTACAGTAGTATTAGAATTATGAAATAATTTGACGAGGAATTTGTACTTATTTGCGGACAAACATTGATCCATTATAAATGGAATTTCTTGGCATTTAATATCGGGTTGGCATCATTTTCTGAAGCCATCCCCTCCAAGGGGAAGAGGTGGATCGCCGGAATAATTAAATCATTTAGCGACTTGTTAAGGAGGAATATTTAGCATTCTAGAAATGCAATCCTGGATGTGTGACTTGTAACGACGCTCTGCGTAAAACTTACCCTGTTATTAATTGCTTAAGATGTCATTAATTACTCGAGCCTTTGTGTTCACAAGTCTGTGAGTGCGAGTGAAAAGACCTGCTCACCTCTTGTGTACATATCGAAGTTCTTTTCTTGTATATTATATGTTTCATCTTCGTGTGCTAGATATATATATATATATATATATATATATATATATATATATATATATATATATATATATATATATATATATATATATATATATGAAATGTATGTATGTCATAGGGAACTAAACCTTTGGCAGGTTGTATGTGTTTCATGTATGCATGTATATATATGAAGTGTATATATATATGTGTGTGTATCTATGTCTATGTATATATTTTATGTACATTTATATGTTGGCTAGAACGTTTGGTTTACTAAGAAAAGGCGGTGAGTTCGATTCCCGAGCTAGGTGAATTGTTTATGGCACTTAGATTTTTTCATTGTCCCTATATTAGCTTTAATAGTGAATTAGTCCCCACCCTATATATGTGTTGTGTGTATATACATACAAATATACAATATATATATATATATATCTATATATATATATATATATATTAATATATAGATATATATATATATATATATATATATATATATTAAATCTTATTTTTTCAGGTTGATACTACTATCTGATATTTAAAACAACTCTGACATTATTAATCCCCTAAATTGTAATTATATTGTTACTACCCGACCAGTTAAATCCCGTAAATTTTTTTAAGATTACGCTACTGTCTGTTATTGTATGTCAATTTTAAAGAAATTTTATGACTTAAGTAATTTTTTAAGTTTCACCTATTTATTCATCAGACTTCTTGCTTTAGAAAGCTAGATGAAGTTATGTGGGAGAATCGATGGTGCCAGAAAGCCGGAAGGTTCTGCAGAAATAAAAGCCAAAGTTTCTGCTCGACATAAACTTTTGTGTGCACAATATTATACACACTGTATGCGTCTTACTTGAAGTAATGGAGATGGAGAATGAACTTTGTCCCTGGAAGGAAAATGTAACCGAAAAGTTAGAAGCAACTAACCCTAAAGGTATTGGCTCTTGACCATTGTACGTTTTCGAACTGGCAATTTCCTCTCCATCTTCGTAAGAAGTGATTTCCTGATACTTACTGTATTTGCAGTAGAAATCATCTGATCAGAGATTATGCCTCTTCTTATGCCACTTCCCATGGCGTGGTCTGCACTGGCTAAGCCTTGTCGCTTGCAACTGTTTCGCCCAAACGTTAACACTACTTATAACTTTCAGTCCTGAGGCTTCATGGTGTCATTGATGAGTATAGGGTGAAACGTTGGAATTATGTATAAGTTGTGAACCGTTTGTAGTTTTCAATATACTTATGAGAGACTAAATTCTTTTAAAGGTACTATTCTAAAGGGAAAGCTATCATTCACTTGAACAATAATCCCCTTTTCACACTCAAAAATTGCGTATGTTCCTTGACCTGTAGACCTTCTCCATGTAGAGCTAGTCATAACCATAAGTACATTTGCTTTTGTTGGCAATGGTAATCTAAGAACCTGTCTATGAACGATTCCATAGTCATTCTGAAATTCTTTACCATTATGATTCAAGTAGTAAGTTTATCGGTACTCTCTCTCTCTCTCTCTCTCTCTCTCTCTTATGCTTCTCCTCTCTCTCTATCTTCTCTCTCTCTCTCTCTCTCTCTCTCTCTCTCTCTCTCTTTTGTTTGAATTGATGTGAAAGGAATGAGTTGGGTAAGCTGAGTGGGCAAAATAAGAATGTTAAGCAGGTTTTGGAATAATTGAAAGCGACCATAGAGCAGTGAGCCTATTAATAATTTTTAGCTTGTAGTTGGACAAAATTCTCTCTCTCTCTCTCTCTCTCTCTCTCTCTCTCTCTCTCTCTCTCTCTCTCTCTCTCTCTCTCTCTCTCCTTCTTCTTTTACTTCTTCTGCTTCTTCAGACTAGGTATCTAATTAGATATAGGTCTGAAACAGTGGCGTATAATTAGTAAATTCTTTCATTTTGTCAAATTCAATCGAAAAGGGGAGAGACGGTGCTATCTCATAATTAGAAGCATGATTATTTTGTTCCCATAGTTTTTACATTGTGCTTATATTTTCCTATTAAGTTCCCTTTCTTATTCTTTTATTTTCCTATATTTTCTTAGATTCCTTATTGCTTTGCTAGCAATTTGATTCAAGTTTGAAAGCTTAATTTTTTCTTTTTAAGTATGAGTCTTTACCAGTTCTCTCTCTCTCTCTCTCTCTCTCTCTCTCTCTCTCTCTCTCTCTCTCTCTCTCTCTCTCTCAGGTCGACCTTTCTTTGATCTCGTAAGCGTTCCCTTTGAATTGCCCGATTGTATTGCAACATTTATTCGTTTTTAAAAAGCGTAGCAAGGAAAGAAGTGTTAATGAGAACAGGAACCAGGCTGTTGTAGTTGCACATTTATATTGTTGACTGTAGCCCCGAATTTTCTTGAAGAAGAAAAAGTTCTTGATGAACTCAGAAAAAAATATCGTCATCGTATTTTTCCTTCCACCCATATCTGACTTGAGAACTTGAGACCAGACGTATCCATGAAGAAAAAATGAAGTAGTTTCACCTTTCTTCCTACGTTTCTTTTTCATGCCTCTTGTGTCCATTTTTTCAGAGGAGATGTGGAGAAAAGAATAAGATTTCGGAACCTCACTTAAGTACCCATCCAGTAGTAAAAGGGACATTTTATCTCTAAACTCTTATTCAATAAATTATTTACAGATTATTTCTCAAATTTGTTACTAAAACAAGTGAAAAAAATTGATCAAAATTTCATTCCTTTCCGTCCCCCTCGTAAATGGAAACCATACAGGTTCTCCCTCCCTTTCCCGCCCTCCCCTTACCCACTCCCCCACCTCATCATATAATGCCAAGCCAAAGACCATCAGACGTACGTTTTGGGTAATTAAAAGTCCATAAAGAGACTTTTCCTTCTTGTGGTGTTTTCCCCCGTTCCTTCTCAGCCCCATCCCCATCGTGGGGTTCCTCGATACCTTCCAGTGGGTGTTGGTAGACGGCGGGGTGCCGGGGATTGGTGCTTAGGTATTCCTGGGCCTTTGGACTCCTTTCGGGAGCGTGCCACGGGGTGGGAGGAGTCCCTGGGTCCATTACAGCGGGAGTAGTCCACTCGTGTTGACGCGTCCGGACAAAGCCCACATTGTGATGCTGGAATATTTTCCCTCAGGCATTTAATTAGCCGGAAGAACCGGTACGCTTCGCCCGGTATAAAGAAAGATAATAAAAGAAAAAGGAGGGGGTGGAGGCTAAGAGCCGGGGGTGGGGGGAAGTGTCCACGGCCTCTTTGATTAGCACATTCAAGTTACTCGCTCAGCGCCTAGATGATGGTTCTTTACCCCGGGACATTTTCCCTTGAATGGATTTAGATTTTTATATTTATTCCCAGCTCGGGTTTTCTTTCTTTTTTTTTGTGTACAAAATTATTATCTGAAAGTAATTATTAGGATGACATTGCCCTAACGTACTCTCAGCTCTTTTAGGGATTTTTATTCCGAGACAGAATAAAAAAAGAATAAAAAAAAAAAGGCGGAGTAAAGAAGAAATCCTCTCAAAGAAAATCCCTCTGGGCCACCAGGGCGTCCATAAAAGATAGAGCGAGAAACTAATCAGCCAAGCATAATCTGCATTTAAAAACTCGGCATTATTTTCACGAGTCACCCATCCATTAGAACGACGAAAACGCAGCGCCAGACCGTCCTTTTCACCCATCCCTCTACACTCCTCCCCCCACCCCCATCCGTAAAGTGCGTCTGGGAAAAAAAAATCAAAACATTCGTTTTCATTATTTTTTCAATATGTCTAATTGAGCGCGGCCAACCCGCGGTTAGTCCTCCCGTCGGGCTGCCAGGGCTTCACTTCGTCGCGCGGCCTTTAGCCAAATGAAGAAGGATGTATTTTTGTTGCTTTTTTTCTTTCTTCGTTCGTCTTTCTCCAGATGTGTTTTTCTCTGCTTGCGGGTCGCCTCGGGTGACCAATTGGGCCGTTTTGCTTGTTTACTGCCTTTGCCTATTCAAGAGTGGTCGTGCCTCGAGGACTTTTTAGGTTTTAGTTTTTTTTCATGTGATAAAACGTACGGCTTTTATGCCATTAGTATATATGATGTTAGGTAATATCTAAATCCCAGTCTCAGACATCCCATGCCTCTCCGAAGGTGCTAGAATTCATATTAAAGTAGATTTTCAGCAGCATTTATCCTATTGCCGCCATTATTACTCAAGACAAATATATTATGTTGTAATTGCAGCGTGACTATTCCTTGCGTTGATACGTAATATACATACATACACAGACACACACAGACAGACACACACACACACATATATATATATACATATATATATAATATATAAAATATTATATATATATATATATTATATATATATAGATATATATATATATATATATATAATATGAATAATTTCATTCACAGGAAGCAAAACAATTCATAGTGTAATCCCAGGTCTGTGGCCGCAAGAAAATTTCAATGGCGGACTGCAAGATCTGTGATATTTATATTCAAATGCATTATGAAGCAAATCTCATACAATGGAAAGGGAGCAATACAAGGAATAGTCCGTTGTAACAAAAGAAAAAACTTCATTTCCTTGTTGGCCATATACACTTTTGACGTCACATTATAAATGGGAAGCTAAAAGTAGGCAAATTAATCTTCTTTTGGGTCTCTTTCCTTGCGCACTTTAATGCGCAGCAGTTTAATTAAACTTATAAGCTGTGTAGAGGAAATTTTAATAATTTAAGTGTCATCCAGCGGTAGTTGGTCACTTCGGCTATGATGAATTTGGCTGTTACAGGATGGGGTTTACTATTGGGTAAAAACAGATAAGCCGTCTACGATTTCATTAAGGGTTAACTGACACACCGGTAGATCTTCTCATATGATACAAAAGGCATTCAATATCACATATGTATATATGTACCAGTAGTTAGGCTGCTTTAAATCAAATTGCCAGTCACCAATTGTTTCTCTTTGGAAATGTATACCAGTCTCCGTTTTCTCTGGTTTATAATCTACCGTGATTTCTCGTTTTCTTCTGGCTCAATAAGATCAATAAGTTTGTCTTCCGGTTGCACTTTTTTGTATAAAGATGCAAAATACGTAGGTTCATTTGTGTATGTGAAATGGCTGTGATTTCGGCAGAGCCGCTATTTTCCTTTTTTTTTTTTTTTTTTTTTTTTTTTTTTTTTTTTTTTTAATGAATAGTTTATTTGGAAGCATATCTCCTTAGTACTTATTCAAGATCCTTTTAAAGGGTAAATGTTACCTATCGATTAACTATGACGAAGACCTCATTTCTGCGCGTTCAGTAAATTTAATGATAAAACGTTGCGTTGTTGGCTGATGTATGATTTATAAATACGAGGTAAATGCACATAAAGGAACCATCTTCTGTGAAGGTGGTTGGCGCAACTAATGTAATTGAAAAGTAAATTTCTATTCTTCGACAACTGAAAAAGTTAGAGCGAAAAGAAAATGATTCATAGATTTGAGAAGGAAATTTGAGATACGAGTATGTATGTACTAGCTTAATGAAACAAAGGAAAGACCTCAAAATGTCAACTTTCTCATTGTTGATGTACGTGTGACATTGGCTCTACTGAGGAAATGGTGGTTAATGTGATGGAAATTTTTTATTTGAGTTGTTGCAGCAATAATCTTTTAATGGAACCGGAAGGTATTAGGACGTTCCAAGTAATGCGAACGTAATAACGTGAATGAAATTCTTTCCTGACACTGTAGTACAATGTTGGCGAGGTTACGTGAATGGCTGCGAAATTCCTTTCTTTTTAGACACTAGTTACTCACAGTATGGGTATATGCGCTGTGATAAACCATTAGGTATACAGTAATATATGTATATATATATATATATATATATATATATATATATATATACTACACACACATTATATATATATATATATATATATATATGTGTATATATATAAAAATATATTATATATGTATTACACATACCTAATTGTTTATCACAGCGCATGTGCCCATACTGTGTGTAACTACTAGTTTCTAAAAAGAATGGAATTTCGCAGCCATTCGCGTAACCTCGCCAACATACGTATGTTATATATATATATATATATATATATAATATATATATATATATATATATAGGAACAGTATAAGAAATTACAATTTCGCACAGTACCCCCATACAAAGTTACACTATCAAATTTAAAAGAAAATCCTTTAACCAACAGAAGAGTCGTCATTGTCCTGCGTTTTCCATTCCCTTCCACTGTAGTACTGGTGGTGTTGTCCACGTTTTCATTGTGGTTGTTGCTGTTGTTGTTGTTGTTGTTGTTACTGTTGTTGTTGTCGTCGTCGTTGTTGTGAAAGCCTTGGCGGGGCCCAAAAAGACCCCAACAGTGAAGTGCTATCTCTCTCATCTCTCCCCTTCCGCCACAAATCTTTTTAACATAAATGGCTCTTTAGTGCAACAGTGTTGAAGTCACCGAGGCAAGAAAGTGTTGCGCTGTTAATACTGGTGGCTGATGCCGTTCGCCTCACTGGAGCAGCCGGGTTTTGGCCGCAGGATTTAAGAGTTGAACTGAAGTCGCATTCTTTTGCATAAAGAGAATTCACTTTATACCGTTTTCATTGGATAACCGCTTTATTTTTATGGAACCAGATGAAAACCGGTTGCTGTGGTTTTTGGTTTTTTGCTTTGTTTTGTTTTGTTTCTTCTTGAATAGGTGTAGAGAGAGAGAGAGAGAGAGAGAGAGAGAGAGAGAGAGAGAGAGAGAATGGGATGTACTTGTGGAATGTTCTCTCGTTGTATAGAACTTACCATCTAAAACATTATAGAATTAATCAGCAGTTATGAGACAAATGCAGTTTTGCACTTTTTTTTATTATTCGTAAATAGGAAATAGATTGATAATGTCATATGCTCATGGAAGTTCTTCTTTGTATCCAGCATATCAGCTTAAATATATTGATATATTGGGACATAAGTTTATGTTATCAGGTAAAAACCGCTAACCAGAGAGAGAGAGAGAGAGAGAGAGAGAGAGAGAGAGAGAGAGAGAGAGAGAGAGAGAGAGAGAGAAATTTCTTGTCTAGTGTATCAATATCACTTATGGGGACAATTTTTGATTGGCGATTTCCAATGTATTTATTTTTATACTGAAATATGGATAATGAGAACGAGAAACTGTAACATTCTTTAGAAGGGTTCTTTTTGTATAACTTAAAAGGACCCAAATTTTGGTAATAATGTTTAGTTACACTAAGTACTATGCCTTTGAGTAAAGTTGTGTCGTTATGTATTGATATTTTTTATTTCGCTGAGAATATATACGCCAATGTTTTTTGTTACAGATCTGTGCAAACAGAAAAAATGATATTGCGATATTGCGCGCTGTCTTTCAACGCAAGTGAAGGTCTGATATCTTCATGCAAGGTATGTAAATGGATTTGATTTTCCATTTATGCAATATTTTAGTTTACAATGGGGAGATGCATACATACATGCTTATATGTAAACCTGTATATGCACCCATTCATACACGCACACTCACGTTCTCACACACACACATACATATACATAGATATAATATATATATACATATATCTATATAATATTATATATATATATATTTTTATATATATATTATCTATATATATTATATTATTAGTTTTATTTTATATATATCTATATAATATATAATATATATATATAGGTGTGTGTGTGTGTGTGCGTGCGTGTGTGTGTGTGTGTGTGTGTGTCTGTGTGTGTGTGTGTGTTTGTATTTGTATTTGTATTTAATGTTGAATGTTAATTTCGTGATTTCGTGCTAGTCGAAGAATTTTTGAATGAGTAAACATGAATAAGTGTTTTGAATTGATATGTAAGGAACCATTTATAACTGCATTTTTTTTACTACAGTCTTATACCTTTGTAAAGAAGAGTTCAGTAGATAGTTTAGTTCCGATTGCGCTGAGGGACTAACTCTTAATTACTTGCGTGTTTGTCTTTTATCACATTCATGGGAAAAAACTATTTTAGGGCAGACTACCTTGTTATTTACGAATTGTATTTAAAGTTAGCTCTACATAACCCTATAGTAAGTGAAAAAATGAAAATGTTTAAATGCATGGTATTTTACGCGGCCCTTTATTTTGATATGCTTGGAGATTGGAATAATAATATATATCATAGAACGTTTACTACTTATATTTGCCAGCTAATTGTCCGCTTACTTTTGTGCTTAACTTCTAGTAATGCGATATTTTTTATCTGAAAACTTGCCATCAATTTATCATTCTTTTATTGTAGATACCTTTTTGTTAGAATACCCCGTTGCCTTAATATAATATAATATAATGTAATACAATATAATATAATATTACATTTAACATTGTCCATCTTTGGAACTTGTTTATTTCTTGTAAGAAAGGTATGATCTCCGTTGTGTGTATGATTTGTCTTTGGTGACTCCTTTCCAATTATTATCGTGTTCTCCATTCGCTCCCTCCTCCTCCTCCTCCTCCTCCTCCTCTTCTTCTTCACCGTCTTGACAGAATATACATCCCCTCGGAGGCACCGTCGAACACGAGCGCGGCTAAGTCACCGTGTCAAAAGGCAAATATGGAGTGTTTTGCCGTAGCTCAGTAAGGCATGTACAATAGCGTCTCAAATTGAATGTAAATAACTAAATAATGTCCCTTGTGTAAAGATCGTTGATGGTCCAGTAGATGCTGAGGCGCCTTTAAGCTTTGGACTCGAAAGTTCTGGAAGAGCGACGTCCAGGGAAGTCTTAGGGATTGTTGTTGTTGTTGGGGTCCGTTCTCTCCGTCATTTTTCTCAAAATTCTTTTCCTGTGCTGTTGTCTGAAAATTTTAATCGCCTCGTGTAAAGAAGAGGTCTGTTCTCTTCGGTACGATTCAGAAGTTGTACGTACCTTTTGTTTGTTAATGTCAGTCTTGCACTAGATATGTTACCGTATGTCGGTTACGGTATTACGAGAGTTAATTGCCTAACATTACGGAGGAAATGTGTAATCAAGTACGACAATGGGAATGAGATTGAATTCAAGTTCTTGGAACACTAATGCTCTTTCAAGATATGAGCATAGTAGGTAGGGCTAGAGCGGGATAATTAAACACATGCGCTTCTATAATTTAGAAAATCTCAGGAATAGAAGTCAAATATAATGTGGCTCAGCATGGTTACATAAACGATTTTATCATTCATCGGAGCAAGTATTCATATTTTGTCTCGGTCTTCAAGAATATATATATACATACATATATATATATATATATAATATATATATATATATATTATATATATATATATATATATATATATAAGAAATTGTAATAAGTAGATTTTGATAAAAATTAGAAAGATGTTGCAAATAACTTTTTTGTAGTGTTTCATAGAAATGCTTAATATAATCATATTTACCAGTATATGCTCGTGCATAATACGGAAAAAAGTTAGAGAGCGAAAGGGAGATGGATTCAGGAATTGTCGGATGCCAGTTTAATCTAAGCCCAGATTATTTGCCTTCTGTTATAACGTAGAGTATTACAGAACGGGTTCTTTCCCTTGGCTCTGTAAGCCCGAATACGAGGCTTTAGTCTTGCATTTGACCGTGGGGTGACAGCTGCGGAAAAAAAAGTAGAAAGGCAAACGAAAGGATTTTTGTTTGAATATAGATTTTTGCATCCGCTAAAGATCCTCAGTTCCTTAGGTATTGGATATTTGTAATAAAAAGTATCATGCTACGGGCATTCTTGACTCTTAAATTTCTGTGCCTTTGATATTCCGTTATTCCTTTCGTATATCGCTAATTACAAAAGAGGAAAATTAAGAAACAAGGCCCTGAAATGTAGACGTTTATCTCTAGCTTTGCAACGTTAATCTTAGGCGAGGTATTTCACATGATTGGGATTTGCGACGGCTAGGTAGACATGGTGGGGATTTTGCTACGTTGAATTTCATGGGGGTTAGTTTTTGCATGTTGGCTTCCGTCTCAGAAATCAGATTATGCCGTGTTGGGATGAACCCCAAAAGCTTGCATACCTGCGTGCCCGGAATTTTCATAATCAGGTGTGTGTTCTTTCGATTTTATGCATGTTTCTTGTGCAGGTGTTCCGAATTTAAGCTCTCTCTCTTCTCTCTCTCTCTCTCTCTCTCTCTCTCTCTCTCTCTCTCTCTCTTTTACATCTACACTGATATAATATATATACTATATATATATATATATATATATATATATAATATTATATTTATAGGATATATATATATATATGTATGTGTGTGTGTTTGTATGTTTGTAAAATTGACACGTTCATTATTTTCATTTGGTGAAAAAAACAAAGAAAGTACATTACTAAAGGTCGAGGCAAGGATAAAGATTGACAAATTTCCCTGTGGATTCGATTTTCGTTTTTAAAGCAATAATTTTTGAGAAAAGGTACCTAACTGTTCCATAATCTTCACCCGGAGATGTATTTGACGTAGTTTAACGTAGCTTCCCATGATAAGCCGTAGGCTTCTCGTGGTTCTTATCTGCTCAATTTTATAAGATTCAGATATAACAGGAGGCAGCACGCGTACTATATCTAGATGAAAATCGAAGCACTCGCAGGGGATTTGGTTGGGGGGGGGGGGGGGGGAGCGCTCTCTATTGGCTGTCTTAGGCTGGGTTAGGTAGGGAACGTTTGATTAGGGCTCCGCAAAAGTTTTTATTGCATGAAAAACTGTCGATTTTCATTTGTGGCAGAAATGATTTTATTTTGCCTATTAAGGGTTTTTAACAGCATATTCGACAATCTTGTTCTTGAGAGGGTTGGGGTTATTTAATTAGATTTTAGAAGTTTAATAACATTTCTACGTGTAAGTAGCTCCTAATATTTTATATAATATGTTTCCGTATAACAAATTTATAGAGCATCTAAGCCTTTTATATTGAAAAGCTTCACGAACAAAGTTATCAAATGTAATAATGGGTTACCTGCCAATTTCGTCGTCGTTGAACTACATTGATTATGATTTTTTTTTCAATAGATAACAATAAACAGATAACAATATATTTGAAGGCAAATATTTTTATAAAGGCTTCCCCTCCTTCGAATTTTTTTTAACAAAGCTGTATCTTCCAATTGTCACAAATTTAGCGTCATATTATCAATAAGAAACGCAGGGTCCACGAGTAAAGGCTATAAAGAGGGCGACGTAGTAGCAGGTGGAATAACTGATTATGCTTTCGTTAACCGCCGTTCGCTGTCCTTCCCTCGAGATTTTCGAGGCTCTGAACCCTTAGGTATGAGGTCTGTTCCGGACCTGATCATTTTCTTATTTTCTACCTTAGAGATAAAAAAAAATGTACAGTTCCGTCACCTACATACTTTGGTTTTTCACAAATTTACTGGTTCACTTTATACCGAACCACCGTCGTGAAGACGTGGGTGTTTATGGAGATGGTCAGAAGGAAGTTTGTAATTTGGAATTTTTTTTTTGTCAGGAAGTCCAGCAACGTTTGAATGAAGGCTGTTCGTACCAGGGTTTAATTATATTTTATAAATTGTTGATGAACAGTTTTATAGATAAAGTAGTAAGTAATGTTTTCTTCAGTCTTCCTTTCACGGTTCAATAAAAATTGATTTGCTGTAATGTTCTCAGTAAATGCAATAACTGTGGGTTGAGGATTGTTCGTACTGAATTCTGATGAAGGATTTTGAAGAATAGATGGACAAATTAACAGTTGCGGTTGTAAGGATATTTTTGTTATCCTTCTTCAGTTGCATTTTCGCTTCTCTTTAGAAAATATAACTTTCGTTCTCATCCAATGCAGTAACAGTTGGTTGAAGTTTGGGAGTACTGAATGTTACTGCATTGATGGAACGCATTACTGAAATGGATAAAGTTGATAATGATACCGACACTATCCTTCGTCCGTTGCATTTTCGCTTATGGTGAAGTGGCATTCAACGTTTCAGTGATAAAATCGAGAAATACGTGTACATTTTATCTAATGGTTTTCCTGGAGAAAACTGCTCCTGTTAGATACACCCTTTCCAAGCTAATGGAACAGGATTTGCATAGGCAGTTATCTTTTCTTTAAACATTGTTCATTCGTTTTTCTATACTAAGCAGAACCTCTCTTCAGTATTTCGGAGTTAAAATGTTTTGTATTTTTCCTTTTATTTGTGTTGGAGGGGGTAGGGGGTTGGGCTGGGAGGACCTGGTCGTTTGCCACACTTTTATGAGTTTTCTGTTATTCCATAGCAAAATCGCTTCGGTACGAACGCTCACAAATAGTAATATATAAACTTGAAACACTGTAATCTGAGGGATTAAAAAGTCAACTTTATTGAAATTTGATGCCTAAAATACATGTGAAATGTCTTCCTTCTCACTATTTGTTTTACGGACTTCACTGTGATGAATTGTAGAAGAGAATTGACTTCATGGCGCGCTGGCGTCATCAAAAAGTTATCTTTCTGAACTTAAAAGAATAATGAATTAATAGGAGTAATTCCTAATTGACAACGACTATGTCTTATGCCATCAACACTTTTTTTTTTATAGAATAGAAACTCATCGTTAGCTGGGGTAATTGTGTATATCGTAGTGGTAACTCTCGCCTCCCCCTCCCCCAGTTATTACTGGCATGCGACTTCTTGTATTAATGATTTAAACATGTATTGAAGCTGGATTACTTGTCTGTCTTTATCTATAAATGACATAAAGCTTCTATGAACGTGTCCGGCCGTCAAGTCTGAAATTGTTATCAGGTAATCTAGTATTGGAATAAACTTGAAGGAATAATCAAATAAGCACTCACTCAAGAAACACTTTCATAGTTATCCTTTTTAAGTTCCTTATACGGAACATGATGAAACTTTGAAAGTTCCTTTTTTTTTAAGTAACTCGGAAGGGAACATGATGAAACTTTGAAGGTATACAAAATTAAAATTAAATTACTAGGTAAGCTTTGAGATGTTTTTCATAAGAGTTGTTTCCGGTCGCGATTTATGGAAGTAAGGACTGTCGTTTTATGCATTGGGCGATCATACCTGATTTATTTTTTTAAGCATAAAAAAAATATAGTGGAGGAAAATATTGGACTCTCATCAAGATACCAGATTATGAACTAGGGTGTTTTGATGTTTGAAGCCTTCAGTAAGAAGGTTTCAAATCCAGTTCATTCCACATATGCCATGCCCTATGGAACCGTGCACGTGTCATGCTCTTTTTATTTCTATAGATCGATTGCAGTTGGACAGTTATTTAACTGTCGGCAAATTTACCGCTGGTGCAAAATACGTGTTCTTGGACTCACTTCAGTTATGTAGTGATGCCATCGTTCTCTGCGGATTTTATAAGTATTACTTTGGACTCGATTCTGTGTGGGTTTCTTTACCATATTCCACCTTTATTTCCGAAGTTTGACCTTTCCTCTGGTACTGTGCGGATGTTGGAAACTCTAGAGCTAATCTACCGTGAAACAACATTAATTTACTAAATATGGAGCTGTATTTTTTCGTTTCCTTTGTGTCGTCTCCTAAGAATAGAGGTCCTCTAGTAGTAACCATGAAAATTGATTCCAAGATGTCACGGCAAAATGTCTACTGTAAATTTCCTTTATTTTAAAGGAAACTTACTCAAACAATGCCTGAGATTGGTTTGGGATACAACAACAAGAAAAAAAAGAAGCAAACACGAAAGACAGAGTGCTGGAAAAAGTGAAAAAAAAATCACAAGTCGTGGATTAGTTCCCGTAAAGTGAAGAGCAAGTGATTTATTTTCCCTCTTGAGTGAAGTTGACGTCGTTGTGATAAAATGTTGAAAAAGGAAATTTTAAGTAACGTAATGAGAGAAAAGACTTTAAAAATGTTAACGATATTACTTTTTTGAAGATATAGTTTCAAGGCATCCGGTATTTATCGTCAATTGTTAAGGCCGCTCTTGTCGGTTATTATGGTTGTTATAATTGAGTTACTAATATTGCTATCAACATTATTCAACATTTTTAACATTGCGTTGAGTATTTTTATCAATGTATAGCCTTCGTAAAAAAATAAAACTAGGGTCAGTAAGTAGTCATATTAAATTCGGTGTTATTGGCAAGATTTTGTTTTACAAATTTTTAGAGCATTTGGAACATTATTATTAAGCAATTATTCGTCGTTTACACATAAAATGGAAATTAATGGTAATATATGAAATTGCCAGTGATTACAGAAAGATGTCAGAAACTTCAATGATGACTGAAAAACAATAACACAATTAGAAAAATAGTAAAAACTCCAGGACAGATTCCTATTGCATTTTAGCCCATAGAAAAGTTTAAAATAAAAAGGGTCAATTAATCTGAGGCAATGGATTATGGTTCCTGGAATGGTTTTTATTGCATTTAAGCTCATAAAGATATTAGAAATAAAGAACATATTTTATCTAAAAGGTAAACATTTCAGAGATCATTTTATTATTATATATCCAGCAGAAAATTTGGAAGAATGGATAAATATTCTTTGCCAACACATCAACATTCCAGGAACAGTTTCCTTAGGCCCTGAAGTCGGCAGAGGAATTATGAATAAGAAAAAAAGGAGAACATTCTGAGGCAACAGCAGCACCACTAGCAGCAGTTAGCAGTAGCATCCGGCCCCTCCAAAGCAAAATTTGAACCTGTATCATCCAGATTATATTTGAGGGCGAACCAAAAGAGTATTCCATCAGTGGTATTAAATCTTTCACCGGAGACTCGGGGATATCCTCCTTTACATGATTTATAAGGCTAGATTGGGCGACATGGGAGAGACCGGAATGACGACGGGGTTATCCAGGATTATGGAAGACGCGGCCTGGAAGCTCTCCTTCAACCATAACCACCCCTTCCCTCCCTCCCCCACCCCCCACCCCCCCTTCATCCCTACCCTCACCCCCTCAGCTCCTTCCCCTTCACCCCCTATATCCCTTAACCAATCATCACCCCCAACCCCTTTTCTTTTTTTATGAAATATATGAACATGAAAGTATGATTGACTCTCCTCCTCCTCCTCCTCCTCCTCCTCCTCCTCCTCCTCCTCCTTTTTAACTCTTCGTCATACGTTTGAAAGTGAAATCAAGGGTGACTTCTCCATTTTTATTTTACTGTCAATATATGAAAGAGGAAATACGATAAAAAAATCTTCCCCCTATTTTCATTTTATCAAGTAAGCGAAGAATGAAAATGATAGCAGATTTTTCTTTATGATTGTGCCCGTTTACCGTCATTGTTCTCTTTTGGGACTTTTGACTGTTACGTATGGAAATAGAACCGAAGTTATATTTGCCGTAGCTGCTGCTGCTGCTGCAAAAGCACATCACACATGCATATTAAACACCGTACCGTCTTTTTTTTTCTTTTACTCATACCTGATCAGGTGTTGGTGTAATCAACGACTATTATTTACGAACTCTTTATACTGTCTTGATAACGTGATCGGATTGTAAACGTCTTCTAGCACGCGATGGTAATTACTGAAGTATGTTTTATGGCGAAAGCTCAAATGGATGGAAATGCTGTTTCACAAACAGCGTTTGTTTACTTCAGTCTGACCTGGTGATGGCATTATAAGAAACTAACTGGTTACTGTACTTTCGCTATCGAGATAACACGACTTCTTATCAGTGCATCCTCACACATGCATGTGTAACACTGCATAATGTAATTAAAATAATTTATTTTATGAATAGTGTTCACTTTGTTTAATATTTCCTTACCATTGCAATAACTGGACTTGGTGCAAATGCTATTACACACATTCACGTAGTTTGCATGACAAAACCTGATGAGGACAGTAAATTAAACGGCAGTTTTTTTTTTTTTTCATGAATAGTAAACTATTGGTTTAAATTTTTCTTTTGCCAAAAGACGGTTGGCTGCAAGTAACCTTTCTTACATGGATGGTAAACGCTGTACCTGTACCATTTGTTTCCGCCTGAAATTTCAAGAGACATTGTATTCTATAGGACAGGGTACAAAATCCGTCGTCAGTTTTTAAGATTAGTCTGTAGTTCGTGAAGAATGATGGATTACGCAGGATAAGCATCTCCCTCTTTACTAGTTATTTCCAAGAGAAGTAATGGTTACCTAAGCCCATCTCAGCTTTTGTTGAGCCAGTTAGAGGATTTCTATATCACTTCATTTTAAATATAGTGTCCCCGGTGTTTTCAGAAAAAGTATTATTACATAAACATTGAGGTATCGCATGAAGATTTTAACTTTATATGAATGTTACCAGTGAAATGCCTCAATATGGTAAGAAAAAGCAACGTTCTATTAGATCTTTACCGACAAGAGCCAGCCAGTTCGTGATTTTAAATCCTGGACATTTATTAAAACGTCAGCAACGACGTCCATCAAAAATGCAGGGACATAAGAAAGCTATTGTGCGCGTATCAAAATATGCAAGCGGCGCTGTTGGTGTTGTCGCTGAAATTTTCAGGAAATCAAAAAGATGAAAACATAACTGACGAAGCATCGCCATTTATATTTGAGGCTCTCACATATTAAAACACTCAAACTTACAATGCCGCCAGTGCCATCCTTCCGACATGAAACTGGGATGAGCTTCTAGTTTATGCCGGTTTGAGTTATTCGGTGGTTTGGCTGCTGGAGGAAATTCAGAAAGCGAGGAGGCGGTGGCCGGACCTGACAGAACAGTTTGATTTGAACGGAAAATTCTGTAAGTGCCATGTGGTGTGGCGAGCGTTTTCATAGGGAGTGGATGCGGTTTTCCCGTAAGTTGCTCCAGAGAAATTTTTAGGGGGAGCGGCGGTCCTTTATTGGCTCGCGAGAGGATTTTCGGAAAACTGTAGCGGTTTATCTGCGTGAGAGAAAATTTTGGGAAAGCTTTGGGCCGTTATTTGCTTGAGGGACGGTGCGGGACGGCAGTGATCCGTTATTTGCTTACCGGAAATTGTCGGGATAGCAATGCTTTGCTTTATTTGCATTAGAAAATGTATAAAAACAGGAAGGGTTTTCCATTATGTGCTTTGATAGAAACTTGCATGGGTAACAGTTCCTTTTTTTTTTTTTGCTCAAGAGGAAAATGTCGGGATTGCAGTAGTTTTCCTTGGTTTGCAATAGAAAAAATGTATGGCGTGGTATCTTGCGCCCCCCCCCCTCTCTCTCTCTCTCTCTCTCTCTCTCTCTCTCTCTCTCTCTCTCTCTCTCTCTCTCTCTCGTTGAGAGCGGTGGGAAACCTCCAGTATCAGCCTTAATTAACTTGGGGGTTTTAATACTAAAAGAGAGAACAGTATTATAGGTAAAGCTCCCGTCTTACGCTTCTGTAAATTGATTTTTAAATGGAACTTCAAATTGGCAAATCTCTGTTTTTTAACAGAAATGCCATTCATTGATTGCCGGTGACAGTTTTCCATTTTAATATAAAACTCCTTTTGCCCCAAATCTCATGCTAAGGATCATCTTCAGAAATTATATAATCTTATTCAAGCGAAGCAGCCTAGAATGCGACTTCATTTTGCACTTATAACTTTATAGCTGGAATCAATTAAATGAACCGTTGACTGACGTCAAGAATGTGGTTGTTGAATTTTATAATATCCTGTCGTGTTCACAGTTATATCAGAGATCCTTCTCATGCCCTTGGGTATCTGCCTGCGTACTCTTTGTTTATTCTGCCTCAGGCAGAAGTCATCTGCCGTTGGATCGAAGTTATTTGGTACTTTATTAACTAGTATTAATTGTTAAAAAATTTTTCTATCATATTTAGAGTTGAATGTGTTTTCCAGATAAGCTGCGAACTCTCATTGTTGTTCTGGGTGTCTCCAGTTTTTTTTTCTCCTTTTATAAGATCAGACAAAAAGCCCCTTTTGCATAACTGGTACCAGTGCACATTCCATTTGTGGAGGCATCAAGAACGGTGGAGTTTCTCTTACTCATTTTTCATTTCCCTAAGAACTCTGTGTTTTCTTTCATTTAGATAATAGTTTTCAAAGTTTTTATATCACTTTTATTCAAGTTCCCGAAAGCCAAGCTTTCACCCATCTTTGGAACTTTGTTGATGTTCCTTCCCTCAGTTTCATTGAAGTTGTGAAATAGAAGTCCATAATGACCCTTTTCATGAAGCCCATTCTTCCATTTATATTGTGCAGCATGTTTCCTGTGTATCAGTTCAGAAAGAATGTTTTTTCTGTTGTGCCTTGGTGTAGAAAGTGTAAATCTTTGTCTTTTATAAAAAAGAATTTGATTATTTCCAAAATGGCGCTTGATAGTTTCAAGTTTCTTTCCTCAACCTTTGTGTAGGTTGTCCCTCTGATAGTGACGTTATAAAATGACATTATTTTTCATTTACAACAAAAGCAGCCGCTACTGTGCCAAGATCAACTTTCGTCCCTTTTATCTTTCGTTAAGAGTTTCATGTCTCTTCTTGCGCCAAGGAGCTAATATTATCAATTTATGAACCTGATTTTAGCAGTCCTAAAATCTTGGGGAGATGTCCTTTTCTTTTTTATGTTACTCTTTCGTTTCCCTGTATCCAAACTTACAGTCTGAAACGTGCCTTCGTAACTTCTTGCATCAACCAAGGTATCCCGTAGAAGGGATACTGCCGTCAGTGTACCTGTCATTGTGCACTGTAGGCATTACTAAGGGATGTTTGCGACGCCTCTTCGGCCTCTAGTTGCACCCACTTTTAGCTTTTGACTTCATTTCCAATCTCTTTTCCTTTCTTCTATCTTTCTGTCCTGCCTCTCTGAAATATACTTTTTTGTTCAAGTTTGGGGTTTTGCCCCAGTTTTACTT
>NC_061087.1:86305902-86308402 GCF_015104395.2 Macrobrachium nipponense
TATCTATAGATCTTTCCTTTTTGTATGTTTAGTAGGACATTCAGATTTACCTGGGAGTGATACAAACTTCTAAGAATATAAACAGAATCTTAGTGAAGGTCAAAAACACTTCTTTTAGATTTATTCACTTAAACTGTTTTATACGGTGAATTGTTTTATACAATGAGATTTTTCCTTAACCATACAAATATTAGCACTTGACTTGGTTAGAAGTTTGTGAGCAACAATTTTCTCTTATGTTAGTGAATGGGTTAAGCTATCAGTGTTTGTGTACAATTTTTGATAACATCAAAATTAAGTAGAAACGCATTAGTTGGTTCAGTAGAAGTTTTCGATTTTTTGTCACAGTTTGGAGGGTAAAGTGCTTACGTTTTGATTTAATTGAATAAGTTTGAAATTTTGCTAATGCCATTACTTCAGCATCTATTAACCGTGGAATTTTGAGCTTTATAACTTATGATGAAAAAGGGAATACGTATTTGTTGATTATCAAGAAGTGGATTAATTGTCTCAGAACTTTACATGTCGGATTTTAGTCGGAACACTGATATGTTGTTTAGTTTTAAGCATTATTGATCGGTAAAAGGAAGTGTTTGTCAAATGTATTGTAAGTTTCTAAGAAACTTGCGTTTTATACGTTATAGGTCTGTGGATGTTGCCATTAATATTGATATTGTTGTTGTTATATTTAGAACTTTAATTTCAACGTTTGAGGTTAAGGCAGTAGTTAGTTCTTCTGCTGTGAATGCAAGTGGCACTTTTATCGATGTAAACGTCGTACAGTTGTCTTTTCGTCAATGCCTAGAGACTTGATCTCCTAACTCTTCCAAATTATCTTATAATTTTCTCTTCCTTTTCATGTTTGTCTGATCAATGCTGAAGTAATTTAGCTCCTTTTTTAATAACGACGTGTATACATATCTTCTAGTACATGTGCTAAGTTTTTTTTTCGAATAAATTCTTTTAAATTGGAAGCCGTATTTCACACGTTAACGAAACCACACGTTTACTTCCATTGGCGTACGTTAAACTGCGAATATGGAAGACGTTTTCTTGATATTCATTCACAACGTATAGTAACGTGTTGTTTCTTAGGTCCCTGAGGCGGGTATGAGCGAGCTCAGAAGGTAGAGCTAAGCAACTTTTACTCTTACTTCGACGTGTTGAAACCTGTCCCTGGTATCTTTTGTTGTTCAGTAGAAGCATTTTGAGAAGACTGCTACTGTATTCGCCCTGTGTCAAGTAGGTTTGTGTGTTTGATAGATCTTGGCGTCGTGTGTAGGTCATATTTAATCCGCCTCAAGACTCTGTGGCCATGTTGCTGCGGTCCAGCTCTGGGCGTTTCAGTATATTTGAGTTTACTGCTGATGTCACTTTGGTAATCAGTATAGCTCCATCTGCACGGAATACCTGCGTTCTCGTAGCTCCAGATACCTCACAAGTCTCCCGTTTAATTCTTTTTCAACCTACGTTCTTTTACATCATCTTAGATTTTAGGTAGTTTTTATTATGACCTAGCTAGTATCAGAAAACCTTTTTAAAATCGAGAATTCTTTTTAATTGATTTTGAAATATATCTCGCTAGGGGAATTTTGTGCAAGTGTATGTTATGGGGGATTCGATACTATGTATAGGTTGGTAGTAGTGCCATTGAAAGTGGTAATATATTTTTTTTTATTGAAGGTGCATAACCATGGCGTAGGCGTGCATTAACGTCCTATGATGACGAGCTTTCCAAAAATATTATTATTATTATTATTATTATTATTATTATTATTATTATTATTATTATTATTGAAGTTGTTTTCACAACCAGGGAATCTTCATTACATTACTCAATTTATGTTGGACTTCTGGAATGAACGGCATGTAATGCTGCTGTTATGGTTTAATAACGATTTTGTTTATTTAGGTGAAGTATGTTTTAATTTTTTTGTAAAAGAAAACTATTGAAATGGCTATTTGTCTGTCCATCTGCACTCTTTCTGTCCGCCCTCAGACCTTTAAAACCACCGAGGCTAGAGGGCTGCAAATTGGTATGTAAAGTATAACCCCCCCCCATCATACTCCATCCCTGTAGCCTTAGTAATTTTTATTTTATATAAGGTTAAAGTTAGCCATGATGGTGCGTCTGGCACCGCTATGTGTGACAAAAACACAAACCACCACTGGGCCGCGGTTGAGAGTTTCGCACAGCATTATGTGCTGTTTAAAAAACTCGATTGTGCCGAAACAACTTTGGCGCCTTTTTTACTTGTTTTTATTGTTTATGGTTAAATGCTAAATGTATGGAAAATTATTTCGACCTCTCTGAAGTACCGCGAAAGGAGACATTCAAAGAATGACAGTATACTTTAAGGGGTAACTGCGATTTCTTTATCATAATTGTGTACTCCCATCATTGCCTTTGTCGCGGTATACATTTCAGATTGAACAAATTCACAGATATGGTGTGTAATTCACGAGGTCAAGGATCAGTCAGTTTTATTAATGCCTAGTT
>NC_061087.1:86313402-86345902 GCF_015104395.2 Macrobrachium nipponense
TAACCTACTGCACTGAGATGAATTTCGTAATTTCGGTTTTTATTCTTTAACTCTAAAGTACAGCGTACTGAAAGTAATTCGTAGAAATGTACGCTTGTCAGAATTTTCGTAATATTAATGAGAAATGAACCTAAAAGCCGGAGATTATTAGCGCTCTCTAATTTGGGCTCTGGCTAGGTCAGAAAATCTTTATGGAACATTTAATGACTTTCGTAGGTCAGTATGACTGATCGGTCAAGGCTTATTTGGCATTACAACCGCTATGATCAGTGATGCTGATTTTGGGAAGGTTCTCAACTGAAATGATGTGATTACCATTCCCAACTCGGAGATGGAAGGTATTTACCAGGGGCTTGTTTAAAACCTGGCGAGTAAGTAAGCTGCATTTTCTTGTCTAGGTATATTCTAAGTGGAATTCTCCCTTCTTTTCTTCGTGTCTCAGGCGTGCAATCTTCTGTCCCCTAGAAGGCGAATCTGTTGATTCCTTTTGGTTTGGAGCCCCACTTATATTACTCCTCCTCCTCCTCTTCCTCCCCGCCACCCCACTTCTATACGATTTGGAAAGGAGTAGGGCGTCACGTTGCCGGTCCCGATGCCTCTGCCCCTAAGGATAATGACCCCGTCCTGCATTCACCTTACTGCGCTCGGTTGATATCTGATTTTTATTTTGTTATTGATATGAATATTGGCATTTTAATTGCGTGTAAATTCTGTTTTTCGCGCCTTGATATTGACCTGCCCGTGAATAATACTCTTATAATCTCGAGTTTTTTCCTTCTTTCAGCCCATAGTATCGGGTATTTTTTGCATTCGTATTTTTTCCCGGATTCAAGAGGATCGCAAGGAGTTCCAGTAGAGAGTTTTATCAGCATTTATTGAGCGGAGACCTTATTTTGCTATTTACTACCGTTAACCTAATGGATGAACTTCGCTCTTGATCTCGTTCTCACATAAAGGAAAGCTCCCGCATACATCTATAAATAAGCTTTAAAAGATTATAATACATAAAATTTATTTTGAGAAATTTCACGTTTTGTTCTGTTGAATTTGGGCGATAAAGTGAATATTTGCGGTGTTAAAGATTTTTTTAGGACGTTTTATGAGAATAAAAGTGGTATTCAACGAGTTCCTACAATAGGGGGGGGGGTCGATGCTTTCACTCGTTATTAGGTAAATCAATTTCTAATGATTTTTTTGTTTTGTTTAGAAGTGATTTTATTCACGATATTGCTCATTGGAGTATTTTTCAATTAGTAACCTTCATAAGAAATCTGCTTTGCGAACTTATATTTTTTGGGGGTTTTTAAGCCACTTCAATCACAATACTGCTTATTGAATTGATTTTTATTGTTGAACTATTTCTGTGGAAATTTGTACATTCTACAAATAAAATAATTTTTTCGCTTCTGGCATTGCTGGGCAAATTCTACCACTAGGCTTTTAAGTAAATTTTCCTTAATGTACTTTGAGGTTAATGTCTTCCATAATATGCGGATATTCACAGTTGTGTTTTAGTTGAGTGAATTGCAGAGAAATGACAGTCAATAAGGAAACAGCGCACTTGCTTCCTGTGCTACGCAAAGATTTTCCTGGAGCTGCAATAAAAAAAAAGGTAAAATCCTAAATGTAAAACTATTACCAGTTTTCTCCATAAGGCATTTGCCTTTTTGTAGCATTAGCACTTAGAGTGTCAAGAGACCTATCTACAAAATGCATCGCCGACAAATGACTGAAATTGAAAGAATATCGTGTATATATATATATATATATATATATATATATATATATATATATATATATATATATATATATATATATATATATATATACACAATATTATATATATATATATATATATATATATATATATATATATACATATATATATATATATATATATATAGAATTATGTTACAGCATTCTTCCACTGTTACATTAATATGCAACCAATATTTTTGGGAGTAGACAAGCTGAAGAAAAGCACCTAGAAAAATGTAAAGCACCATTTAGTGTAATTTTCAGTTATTAGGTCCTTGCCTTAGAAGGAAAAAACTAGAATTGCTGTGGTTTTGATAGCGGTTGAGAGGAGCATTACTAATGCGATAAGGACTTTCTTATAAGAGGTGCTGTTTTGATATAAAGTAAATTGTTAATGTTAGAGTTGCGTGACAAATCGGAGACGAAAAGACTGGAGAATAATAAATATTTTTCACCAACAGCGGTCGTTTTAAACCTTGATGGGTATGAAGACAGTTAATTTATTTTTCCCTTTATGAACTATATATATATATATATATATATATATATATATATATATATATATATATATATATATATATATATATATATTTATATTTATTTATTTATACACACACACATTTATATATTGCAGCCAACTACATTCAACTACAAAACTGTGTGTCAGATAAATTCTTAGTGTATCAGTTTATAGTTTCTCGTTAAAATTTGTCCGCCCTTCAGTTTAATGATAAAGTAAATTCATCGGGATCATACGGAAAATACATTCCGATCATTAACTTTTTGAAAATTTACACATTTTACTCGTTGAAATTACTGTGATGAATATTTCTACCAGGGTAATTATATATATATATATATAATATATATATATATATATATATATAGATATATATATATATATATTATGTTCATATATGTATCTGTTCATATATACATGTCATATATATATATATATATATATATATATATATATATATATATATATGTGTGTGTGTGTGTGTATATATATATATATATATATATATATATATATATATATATATAATTTATATATATATATTATAATGTTCGTCGACATTTTGAATACAATATTAACAACGAATAAGAATTGTACAATTTCATAATGATAATGATAGGAATATTATTTGAAATTTTATTGTATTTAATGTATAATCTCGATGAAATTTCTCATTTGACAAATTTTATCAAGAAACTAGAAACTAATACGCTAAGAATTTTTCCGACGCAAAGCTTTTGTAGTTTAAGGTGATTTTGGCCGCAGTATTTATATCGTATATTGTAGATTGTGATTTCTGATGTAAAAAGAACCATTAGATTATTTTTCATTATGTCCGTATTCACTTAGGTTTTGTGTCAAAAGAATCGTCCCCTTAAATACCTAGTCATTTGTTTATTAAGCGATTAAAATGGCAGGAAGTAACCAAAAGTTTTTTAAGATCTATTGAAAGACAAAAAGTTAATAATATTGAATAACTGTTCATTATTGCCAAAATGAAAACCTTGACTATTGAGTTAGGAGAATTTTATGTCTTCTATAAATCGACGGAGCTCAGTTAGGTATCCCTTGGGTAGCTAGCAGTCTCCATGAAAAAAAAAATAAATAAATAAAAGAAAAAAAAATAAAGGTGCCTCTTGGTGAATGGCCAACTTTATTTTCGCATCAGCAAAGTTACCTTTAATACACAATAGTTAAGTATATCCCAGGATATCTTCAGTCTTTCCTTGCAACTTGCCCAAAAATCCTTAAAATTTTAATGTTGTCTTTTTGATATCCAAATCAGCGAATAAATTAAAAATTCAATTATAATAATGCAGGTATTACCAAGTCTTCTTACTGGAAACACACATACGCAGACACACCCATGAGCGAAAGAAATTCATGTATCTGCAAGCGATAACTTTGACTTCACCAACGGTGGACAGAGAGAGAGAGAGGAGAGAGAGAGAGAGAGAGAGAGAGAGAGAGAGAGAGAAAAGTCGTTTGACCCATGAAAGGCAACCGAGAGTTTTACAAACCCCGTAACGGTCTCCTTTAATAGTTACCATCCACGGTCTGTAACGGAATGTATTGTTACGCAAAGATCTCCCATAGTTCTCCGTGAGAGGTTTTCCTTTCATTCTGCTTCCTCCGCTGCTGATATCTGAACAGCTTCTGCATCTGTGAAGGTTTCGTTATCATTATCCCTATGAATTTTTTTCATTGTCGTCTTTTTCATTTCCATCATCGGCCTATTGTGATTTCATCGTCAAATGCTGTATTTTCATCCTCTCAAACATCATTATTATCATTATCATCATCTAAAGTATTCGTTAGTACGTCAGTAATTTATTACTTTTGGCAAATTATTTCCGCTGGGTCAAATTCTTCGAGATGTCGTACCTCATACTTCCTCCTAGAATCATATCAGAAAAGAATTTTGATTTTGTTTTTTTTGTTCCTTTTTTCTACTATATCTCATTGATAGAAAACTCAGGATTTTGTGTGTAATTTGGCAGCTCTCCGGCAAAAGACAAACTTAGATTGAAAAAGTAATTGAAGGCTTGTCCTCCGGTACTTATGAGAGGCAAATTATTTAAGACGCAATATCGATAGTAGTGAAATGTGCGAGAAAAGTATGTACTTCTATCTAGAGGGTATAGCATCTCTTAGTTGTGGCCTTAACTGCTTCAGAGATGGGTCCAGAGGAAGAGAACCCCCTTCAAAGATTGAGAGGCTTCTTTTTCCAATCTTGATCCGCAAAACACCTTCGTTAATGACAGCGGCTCTAAGATCATTCCTTCTGCAGTTCCATACTTTAACTTATTTTTTTTTAGGGAAAACCCATTGGGCCTAACGGGATTCTAGTATTTTGAGAAGAACTAAGAGGTAGCACTAGATAAAATAAACTATACTCACGATGTGCAACCGCTACGACTTGTTTGGGGATTTCGAACAAGCGCCCAGGTTTTCTAGAGAAGCCCGGTTCAAGTTTCATAAAATCTGAAGGTAAATCAGCCACAAGGCGCTTTCCTCTGTTTTTAATTATTTATTTTTTATTTTTTATACTTTCTTGAGATATGACAGTAGACCACTCTCAAGGTCTCTTCTTTCCCAGTTGTTAGGTTCATGAAATCTGAACTTAATGCTTTTCTTCATCTTAATTTCTTGAGGGTCGTGTTCTCGAAGTACGAAGCTAGAATATTTTTGAGGTGCCTTTCTCTTTATGTGAGGTTCATGATGTATGAGACAAAATTCCGCTGTGAATTTTTTCATTCTTTCTTGCAGTCTTGGGAAGGTCATCTACATGGGTCTTCGATATTTACTTTCTCAGGTAACAGAAATTTTGCAAAGTTTGCGGAATTGACGTAGACCGAAGAATTTCTGAATATCTGAGAAAATTTTCACTGACAATATTTTCTTATCTTTTGCATTGCCTTGCTATGAATTGTATTTTGATGGAAAATTTACCGTAAATACTTGAAAGGTACAAATGAAATAAAAATACATCAATCGCCTCTTTAAAAAAAGGAGTTTCCTTGTTATGTGAGATTTGAATCTTGAGATGATGGTGGTCTTGCCCGGTGGCTGACGGAGTTGTTGCCGGCGAGGCATGTCATGGAGCTTCAGTTCTTATCAGCAGTTTTTTTGTTATATACTTTATATTAGAAATAAAAAAAAGGGTGATTTTAATACATTCGCAGCAGAGGTATCCAAAATCTTAATTAACTCTTGTTCCATCAGTGATTTTCGGCCTCTAGATAACTCATTACCGATATCGGTAGATGTGCATGTTATCGCAAACTACCGCATTTTTTTTATTAGATATTTTGGAACCGTTAATCACTTAAGCAACAACCACCGTCTCCGAAAGGAAGTGTTGACCGCTGGCAACGATATCAAATATCAAATAGTGACTGGTTTGATATTCTTCTTTTGTTTTACCCAGTCCCGGTTTTACCAAGTTATATTAATACGATGCGATCTTACGGGTGTTCGTATTCAAACGCTGGCTTTGATGGCTTGACTGCTTTGCCCACCACTCCTAAGGACTTCGAATTTCGCTAGTGACGCCAGACACCTCCGGGGAAATAAAGCTTAAATTACTACTCGCACATTCCATCAGCATGTTATATTATAATATATAAATTTTTATAGTTTATGTATATAATATCTATATTTATATACTTATATATATAGATATAGATAATATATATAGGGAGGTATATAATTATATATATATGTATATATATATATATATATATATATATATATATTATATATATATATATATATATATATATATGTGTGTGTATTTATGTATGTGTGTATATAATAAATATATATATATATATATATATATATATATATATATATATATGTGTGTGTGTGTGTGTGTGTATGTGTGTGTATGTAAATAATTTTATATTTATGTATATAATTATATATATATATATATATATATATATATATATATATATACACATATATTTGTGTGTGTAGAGAGTGAGAGAGCGGAATCAGTTTGTATCTTCTACCTTGTAACTATAATGATGTATGTGTTTCTGATAACAGATGCATAGCAGCTCGCTACCCTTTTCTTTTGGTATTTTGCCTTCATGTTGCTTTTCTTAATCTTTTTTAGTAGTAGTAATGACATGCTCTTGTGTGTCACCATTTCCGATTTAATGTATTTCCTGTTGTTAGGGTAAATCACTTGAATTATTTTTCTAGTGAGAAGAAGGAAGGCCAGTGCTTATGTCATCCTTTTATATATATGTTTTTTTCAGCGGCTGCTCTACATTACATTCCTTTTGCTTTGAGCTGCAGTAGTCGCAGTCACACTTTGAATCGTTCGTTTTTCCGGCGAGTAACGAGAAGTGACTTTTATGGTTTTCGGGAAGGAATTATGGGGTTGAGTTTTGGGGATATGAAAGAAAGGGAGTTTTTTTTGGGGGGGTGGGGTGGGGGGCGGGGATGGTAAATGTATACCCCAGAGATGGGTTTGGGAGGGGGGTTTAGGAGAGCCGATACGAATAGCAGCAAGCGGACTTCTCAAATTTGTCCGTGGGGTGGAGGGGGCCGGAAGCTGGGGAAATATCGTAGAGGTTTGTGAGAATGGTGGGGGAGGTGGGGTGGGGGTTAAAGTAGGGAGGAGCGGGGGTTCGGTAGGTGTTCTTAGCCCCGAGAGGAGGAGGTTTGAGGAGGGGCAATAATTCAGCGTAATATTCGAGGGCAGAAGTGAGTTAGGGCGGCCAGCATAAGCGACGATGACCTCCATCCATCTTGAGTCCAGGCCCGGGTGCGTTTGGAATCGAGAAATATACTCTCACATAATGGAAGTTGGAATTGGAATATTTCTTTCACGCCACCCACCAGGAAATCACAAAGTCAGAGGAAGGAAGGAACCGAGGAGGAGGAGGAGGAGGAGGAGGAGAAGAAGGAGGAGAAGAAGAAGAAGAAAAGAGATGTGTGTGGGGAGAGAACGAAGGAGGAGGAGGAGATGAAGGAAATTGTTGAAGGAGTGGGGAATATATATATATATATATATATATATATATATATATATATATATATATATATATATATATATATATACATATATTTATATAATATGTGTGTCTGTCTGTCTGAGTGACCATTGGAGAAACTGAGGCTGAAATGTGAAAATCTAAAAGTATCAAGTATTACACAGAGGAACATCTAAGACAAGTGCGGTAGTAAGAAATATTGTCGAGACAAAAATGTACATATCAGCGGAGAGAGGGTAGGGGTTAGTTTTGGAGGGGGAATGGACTAATAAGAGAAAATTGAAGCGTGACTGTTAATCAAGGTAAAATCAGATCGGTATAATTTACTCGGAGGATGAAAAGAAATAAGAACATGGAAATGCTTTGAGGAGCGTAGGAAGTTGAATAGTAATGGATAATGTCGGATTATTATATTTATGAGATGTAAAATGGAAAGAGACAATACTAGGTGTCAAATTATGAACGGTGTAGTGAGTTGCTGAAGATTTATTTCACTGTAATACCGGTTGATGAGGAAGTAAAGATGGAATGGCCCAAGAAAATTATTTTCATGAAGTAGCAGAAAACAAGAGGAAAAAAAAAAACAAAGGAATAGTGGCATATAGTTTGTTGTTATTATTGTGTTAAAAGAGCGAATATGCGATTTTTACCTATAATTGTAAGTTTAAAATTTAATTTATGAAGTGCGAATGGATTAAGTAAATGTTTTGCGATTTTATATCATCGTTGTTAATTCTAAATTATTTGTGGATAAAAATATGGCTCTAGCGTCAGGGACCATAGTCATCTTGACACGAGTATACTAAAGGTAATTAATTAATTAAATAATTTGCTATGCTCTGTGAGATTCCGTAGTTTTCCATAGATTTCTAAATATTTATAGTTTCTCTAGTGTTTTAGAGATTCCCGTAGATTTTTGTTTTCAGAAATTACGGTAGTTTTTTTATTTTCGTAGGTTTTTAGAGAATCCTTAATATTCCTATAGATTATTGCATTTTTGTAGAATTCTGCAGTTAAAAAAATTCCGTAGAAGTCTGTAGGGTCCGGTATTCTTTCAATGATTCCCGCCGCAATATCTCAAGAATGCCATAGTTTCAATTAAGCAGTGTCAGTTAATGAGATTATCGACTAATACGTGATTGTTAATGATAAGATATTAACTGAGTATAAGGAGGATTCGTGAAATGTGCTATTGCGTATGAGACGCAATGTAAAAGTACCTTCTTTCAAACGCTTATGATGGAAAGTCTGGCGTGAAATATCCGTAGGCTTTTATTCATAACTTTCAGGAATAAGATGGCACTAATGGTTCATCGATAGCTGCATAAATTGCGAGATAGATGTAAGATATAAGATAAATATGAACCTGCGTAAGCATATGTATATATATTTGTATATATATATTATATTATAGTAAAGATATATATATATATATATGCATGTATGTGTACATATATAATTACTATATATATATATATATATATATATATATATATATATATATATATATATATATATATATATATACACACACACACACACACACACATATATATATATATATATATATATATATATATATATATATATATATTGCATAGATATTTATCGATATATATGTAAGTGTATATATATATACACATACATATATTCAAACTAATGAAGGAGCTTAAAATGTAGAAGGATACGAACGTACTAACATAACATACACACACACACACACGCACACACACGCAAGCAAGCAAGCAAATGCAAGCGAAGGAAGAGCGCAAGCGTGCAGACACGGATCCCCCAAAAGTGTCCTCTGGCGCAGGCGCACAGGGGCTGGCCGGCAACCGCCAGCTTATTGAGGTTAAATTAGCAGAGAGGATGCTGATGGTCCTGCATTACGCATCTCTCTTTGCTACTAGGAGCATTTTTTCTAATCACTCCACCATAATATCACACACAGACACCACCAACAAGGAATCAGCTTCTAAAACTTAGCTACCACAAGCGAGGAGAGTTAATTTACCCATTATGAGCGCTGATCGCTGGCCTCCACGATAAACACTTGTTGCTTTTCCTCATCATGACCGTCCTTGTTAACTTGACACTTCATTTCGTCTTCGTTGCACCACCGCATCGTTACCGCTCTTCGCTTTTGCAGCAGCATTAGCACTCTTTCTTTTCTTTATTTACTTCATTGCCGTATTTTGTAGTAAATGTATTACTGGGGAACTTATATATTATATTTTTTCCACCTTCCACGATCTTAAATACTTATCTCTGCAAATCGCGCGTCGAGGAGAGAAAGAGATATAAAGAGAAAGATTCGACGGAGGTAAACAGTAATCTGTTCTGCCGCGGGCTTTACTATTAACGCCTTTCGAAGATTACGCCAAAAGCACCAGAATGAGCTGGATGGGATTTGTCAAAATGTACCTAAAATGGAAATCCCTTTTGGCGAGTAGTCGGGGGAGAGGGATTCCTAGATTTCTACCAGGATATCTTGGAACACGCAACGCCACAGCCGAACTGCTTTCTATCAGGCACTGTTGCACATACACCACGAAGCTTTAGGATCGTTCTCAACACACTTCTCCTGCACACATACAGCGAACACACACACACAAGCAAGCCCCCGGCCGCTCTGTTCCATCAGCTTTCTGGAAAAAAAAAAGGGTAAAAATTTTTCTTTTACTTTGTTTTTCAGCGACTCGTCGTCGTTCGTTCTCGGGCCCGAGGCAGACTCTAGTCATCACCCCTGGCATGTCGTGTTTCTCTCTCTCTCTCTCTCTCTCTCTCTCACTCTCTCTCTCTCTCTGTCTTGTGTCGATTTTTCAATTCTCCTCTCTCTCCCCTCCCTTCTTGCATCTCTCTCTCTCTCTCTCTCTCTCTCTCCATTCGATTTTTCCATTTTTTCTCTCCATTTTTGCTCTTCGCCATATATCTCTCATGCGTTTTGTTTCTATCACATTTTCTTCTCTCTCTCTCTCTCTCTCTCTCTCTCTCTCTCTCTCTCTCTCTCTCCAATATTTTTTCCCTTTCCCCATTTTTTCTTTTCGTCATTTCTCTCTCTCTCTCTCTCTCTCTCTCTCTCTCTCTCTCTCTCTCTCTCTCTCTCTCTCTCGCCAATATTTTTTCCCTTTTCCCATTTTTTCTTTTCGTCATCTCTCTCTCTCTCTCTCTCTCTCTCTCTCTCTCTCTCTCTCTCCCCGTTTTATAGGCACCTCTCCCTCGCTCTCTTGTTAGTATATAGGGTGTCTATCCTTCACCCTAACCAAGGGTGTGACTCGTGCACTTTTTTTTTTTTTTTTTTTTTTTGCTTATTTGTTGCCGATATTTTGGACACTTTTGATTGTATGTGCTCTCAATCACCCTCGCTAGTTTGTATGTTGTCTCGTCACCTTTAGAACTAGAGGTGGTGACCATACTTTTTTTTTTTTGTGATAAAGGTTCAGTTCGAAATCCCTTTTTTCTCGTGAATCATAGATAAAGATCGATTTCCATAGACGCATGCTAACGTGATTTCTCGTTGTGTTTTCTGTAATTTCATGTACTGCGCTATTTTCTTCGGATTGTCTAATACCTATGAGAAATATTAGGTGTCATTTTAGGATAGCCTCAGGAATTTTGATGTATTCTTAAAAATGATGTGACAACCCATTTTTCGCATCCAGCTATGTTATGTACGTTTTCTTTTTACCTTTATATAGGGAGAGAGAGAGAGAAGAGAAGAAGAAGAGAAGAGAGCGAGAGAGAGAGAGAGAAAGAGAGAGAAGAGGAAGGGGGGGCCGGTTTGGGAGGGGGGGGGGGCGGTTTGGAGGGGGTTGGGTGTTCGTCGGGGGACTGGCTCCTCAGCCAAGGTTGGAGCACAGCAAATAAAATTGCTGGATTTGTCCGTTCAGGCCGAATCTGAAGTCCCGTGGGCCGACGACGGGTGAAAGTAGAACGAGGCTCGCAGGTCAACGCCTTTTGCAAATAGATATTTTCGTTCGCGGAAAATTGCCCTCTTGGGAGCTTCCAGTTGATAAACAGATATTAATGTAAAAGGGTGATCACCGAAGTTAAGGAAGGTGGGCCTTGTAAGCATTTGGTTGGGTGACACTGGCTATACATATGAAAGTTAAGCAGCGCTAGTAGTGGTTACCAACTTCACCTCGCTATGTGAATGCCAGAAACGGAAGGGTGACAGTTTATAATGTCTCTCATTCTTTGGGAAAGTCTTACAGTTAAAAATGTATATCTAAACTCCTTATGGTACCGTAAGGGCCATATCTAGCAGGGACTAAACAGGTTTCTTCAGCACTCTCTAGGAATTCCTTTTGTTCCTCATTTTTTCAAGCTTACGGGAATTAAACGATGACGTTAAGTGTAAATAGGGCATATGGCCTCGAGTAAAATGAAACAACGCCTTTATTTAGAATGCCTGTGTGTGTGTATGTGTGTGTGTGTTTTTTGTGTGTGTACGCACGCACGCACTCACACACATCTACCATTCTTGTTTCCCCGGGTGTGATGTAAACTAGTCTCAGGTGCTGAGTGATCACTCTTACTGTCAGTGGCGGCCCTTGCGCTGTAATGCATAAGTCTTGTAACCTTGTGATATGTATCATCAGATATGTATACAGATTCAGCCGACAGTTAGTCGTTTTCCCAAGGAAGGATCACGTTAGGGGATACTTAAGTAGGTGTCTTATGCAATCCTCGATTAGTTTTGAAGCAAGAATGAACTTACTCCGTAACAGAAAATGTTTCAGTAGCATCACGGCCATAATATTTATCTTCAGTACGTCGAGTCCCTCTTATCTCTATCTTGTGCTCATCAGTGCGCTTCTTGGATATTAAAATCTTTTATGCATAAATATGTTGAATGAAAGAAAGCATCTTACTCTGAACTTCAGGGCAGTTCTAATCGCCCTTTGCGTCTTGATCCTATCCTATATTACCGTCTTTTTTGACGGAATATGTACTTTATTATATAATGTGTCAGCTATGTTTTTCAGTATAAGTCCTTCTGTTTTGCATTTCCTTTATGCGATTTGGATGAAGAATACAGAACATAATTTTCTCTGAGTAAGTCGGATGCTGTCTCGTTCTTACTTCGGTTTCATAGCATGGTGTTCCTTATGTAGTGAGTGAGATCCGTGTTCTAAATCTATATGGGATTCAATATGTATCCTTAAGAATGTGCAGTAAATGTAAGAATTTAATTGTCTCTCGTGAAGATGGACGTTCTTCTGAGGTTTTAAACTGAATTACCATTTGTAGAAAAAAAGTTGTTTTCCTTTAGTTGAAAGAATTGATTAGAGTGAATAAATGTGGTAACGCATCAGTATTTATTTTTTATGAGTTTCTCACTGTATATCATGTCTGCAGATTGCTTGCATCATGTTTTGCTATGTTCCTCAGTATTATCCTTATAGTAGGGTTTTTTTCTCTACCTGTCGCTGTTGCCATTTCTGATTATAAAGGCTTTTATATCGCCACGATGACTTGAGAATTGACTTCATCAGAAACACATTTTATTGAGAGAATTATCACATTCCACTATGTATGTCCTGAAGTTAGTGGCTTTTTTTTCTGTCATCAAGTTGCATTGCTTACAAACCAACTTGTTCAGTGTTCCATATTCTTTTAAGTGCTCACGACTTCTAAGTACTAGAGGGTGTGAAGTTGGATATTATTGGTCTATTGTATCGCATTATCAGTTACAAATTCTTACTAGCATTTTGTCTTTTCCGTCCATTGGATAATTAAGATACTTAGGAGGTTCTGATTCTATTAAGAAGGTAATTTTTCCAAAGGAATTAACTCTGTTGGCTGTAAACTGATGTAGTTGTGCTGCTGAACTGGCAAGTTAGAGATCACCACAAATGTCATTGCAGCTAGTATTGTTATTGGTCCAAAGCCTTATGATTTTAGACGTACCTCTTTCACTGTTGCATGGGTATATTTTATAAGTACATACCTTAGTGTCGTGCGACTAAGAACACAGAAAATAAGGAGCATTTCTGTTACAACCGTCATTGAGTCCACTCCCCTTTTCTTTTAACTAATCACAGAACCTTGGCTCTTTATTTTGAGACTAGCATGTACGTATTTCCTTTCTCTTGTATTTTATGTCTGGTAACGAAATGCATGATACTCTGGACTTATATTATCTAGTTGAATGAATCAGAGGTACATGGATTGGAGACTTATTTTTAATTAGGGGATTGATTTAGAAGTTGTATCAGAAAAAGACTGGGGCAATTTCAGGCATTTTGTGGAAATTGAGTGTTTAAGAGTTTTGAAAACGAAAGGTCAGCTGTCCATTAGTTTTTGAAGATACTAATTGTTTGCAAAGAAATTTTCAGCATTCGTTTATTTATGAAATTTGTAGTCTGATAATGTGTTTGAATTTGATTTAATGGTTATGTGGGTGTATTCAGTCGAATACATCCTGTTGAGACCATGCGTAGGAAATTAGTTATAATAACATTGAACATGCCTTGTTAAGATCATTTGTGGTAATCTAGATCTGATAACATGGAATGTCTTGTTGGGATCATTTGCAGTAAATCAGTTACAACAGGGAATATCTCATGTTGAAGTCATATGCAATAAGCTGGATCGTATTAACTAGTTATTTTGATGAAAGAGACTTTGTTTTCTGATGGGATGACCACGATTCTGAAGGATTCATTGGTGATCTATGAAATAGATTGCTACAGATCTACGGGATTACTGGGCTTTGGTTTTCTTCATTTGTCATTCACGTTATTGATAGCATACCCTTGAGTGGGCCTGCTTGTATCTTTGAAACACTTTCATTACTCTTGTTTTTTTTCTTAATATCTACGTAGTGTTATTTTTCCAGATAAGCTTCTTTTTTCGTCTTTGACTGGAATCCACAGACATGATTAACGAATATTTTGCAGCGTTTAGTAAAAAGAAAAAATGGGGGATTTTTTCCTTTATTTGTTTTCATAGCTTTTGATATTTGAAATGATTGATTTTTCATTGTAATTCAACTCTACCGAAACTGACAACTGTTTTTCTGGTTAAATCTCTCTCTCTCTCTCTCTCTCTCTCTCTCTCTCTCTCTCATAAGGCAGGTATAGAAAAATTCACAAGATCATGATTTTTGATAGCTTGTAATGAAATACATGTTATCCAAAATTATTTTGGAGGTGCATTTTGTTGATGTGAAAAAATCACAGAGAATAAGCCGACTGCATAAGGTTAAATGTAATAATCACCAAGACATCGAGCAGAGTAGATTGCGAAAACTTGACAAGGGAATGATGGACTTCGAAAGACAACTGACTCATCCAAAAAGGCTTAAAGGAGGCTGTTTTCTCAACGTATTTTTTTTCCTTTTTAATTTTTAATCGACCTTTTCATTTTATAATTTAATATTAATCTGATAAATAAATCAATATTAATTTATTTAAACTTTACTTATCAGTTATTTTTTGTCTTTTATCATAATAATTTTTATTGTTTTCGGTTTCCTCCCTATTTGTATTTAGTATGGGCCGGCTATCTCTGTCTCTTATTTAGTTATGGGGCGCTACCCTTCTGGGTTTACTCCCTATTTAGTATGGGCGTTATCTTCTGTCCTCCCTATTTAGTATGGGCGTTATCTTCTGTCCTCCCTACTTAGTATGGGCGTTATCTTCTGTCCTCCCTACTTAGTATGGGCGTTATCTTCTGTCCTCCCTATTTAGTATGGGGCGTTTATCTTCTGTCTCCCTACTTAGTATTGGGGCGTTACTTCTGTCCTCCCCGATTTAGTAACGGGGTTATCTTTCTGTCCTTCCTACTTAGTATGGGGCTTATCTTCTGTCCCTCCCTACCTTTAGTATGGCGTTATTCTTCCTGTCCTCCCTACTTGTATGGGCTTTATCTTCCTGTCCTCCCTATTTGTTTTATATGGGCGGTTTATCTTCTGTCCTTCCCTATTTATATGGGCGTTTATCTTCTGTTCCTCCCACTTAGTATGGGCGTTAATCTTCTTGTCCTTCCTATTTTAGTATGGGGTTTAATCTCGTCCTCCCTATTTAGTATGGGCGTTATCTTCTGTCCTTCCTATTTAGTAATGGGCGTTTTATCTTCTTGTCCTTCCCTATTTAGTATTGGGCCGTTATCCTTCTGTTCCTTCCCTTTATTTAGAATGGGCGGCATTCTTCTATCCTTCCTATTTAGTATGGGCGTTATCTTCTGTCCTTTCCTATTTAGTATTGGGCGTTATCTTTCTGTCCTTCCTATTTTATATGGGCGTTATCTTATGTTCCTTCCCGACTTATTGGGCCCGTTATCTTCTGTCTTCCCTATTTAGTATGGGCGTTATCTTCTGTCTTCCCTATTTAGTATGGGCGTTATCTTCTGTCCTCCCTATTTAGTATGGGCGTTATCTTCTGTCCTTCCCTATTTAGTATGGGCGTTATCTTCTGTCCTCCCTATTTAGTATGGGCGTTATCTTCTGTCCTCCCTATTTAGTATTGGCGTTATCTTCTGTCCTCCCTATTTAGTATGGGCGTTATCTTCTGTCCTCCCTATTTAGTATGGGCGTTATCTTCTGTCCTCCCTATTTAGTATGGGCGTTATCTTCTGTCCTCCCTACTTAGTATGGGCGTTATCTTCTGTCCTCCCTATTTAGTATGGGCGTTATCTTCTTGCGTAGCTTCTGTCCTAATTTAGTAGGTGCCCGGTATCTTCTGTCCTTCCCTATTTTAGTATGGGCGTTTTATCTTCTGTCCTGGGCATACCTTTAGTATGGGCGGTTTTATCTTCTGTCCTCCCTAAGTTAGGTATGGGATTATCTTCCTGCCTTCCTATTTAATATAGGGCGTTGAGATTCTGTCCTCCCCCTACTAGTAGGGCGTTATCTTCTGTGGAAGGCTGCCTGCTTCTCAGTTTAAGGACCTCTTTGGTCTCTGTTCGTTGGAGAGTCTCCTCAAGTCTTGATCCCATTCACACTTTTCCACATTTAGGCTCAACCTTGCTGGAAGGGCCTGTGTTGGCATAAGGCTACTTTATTGTAAACCAGAAGTCCCCAACTTGTGTGGTTGATGGCTAATATATTTGATAGGCTTAAGAAACGGAATCTGAAACCTGAGGGGAAACGTCACCACTTTGAATAATTTTGTGGACTCGCTACGAGCTTTCTTTGCTAAGATTCAGAACCAGGCAAGGAAAATGAACTCTTGTAGTGTTACGATGTTGACTACTATATCAGCGCAGCGCAGAAAAATCCTACTTCAAAATTTGAAGCAAGAAATCCCGATGTGCTTGTTTAAAAGAAACAAGCACAACCAACTCTCACTAGCTGCCTAACCTAGTTTTACAGTGGTAAAAACTCTTCAGTGCTTAATTATTTTGCATCGAAATTACATTTTAAGCTCCAAGTACCTGAGAATTATTTATAGTGGTATGTATGATTAAGTTTTTATTTTAATTCCTTAAGATGCTGCATGAACATAACAATATCGTAATATTTTTAAGTTAACTGCAATATCTGTTTTCTAAATTTCGGACTGTCAACATATTTGAGAAACCAAGCAACCAAATTACCTTTTTGTTTTATGCCACAGGAATGTATTCAAATAATAATAATAATAATAATAATAATAATAATAATAATAATAATAATAATAATAATAATATTTGTTTCACATAAAATAACGCACTCCTTCAGTTGCATGACGTATTACGCCCGTCGTACAAACTGTATAATTGGCCCTTTTTCATCCGAATTTTTAGCCTCCCTAACCTAACTTGATTGAGCCTTTTCTCCTTAACTAGGTTACTGAGCCAATTAAGCACCCCCTGTAGTCTCTACCAGTGCCTTTTTATGTTTATAGAATATAATATAATTTGCCTTGATACAGTTATCACTTGACAGGCTACTAAGGACACCAGAAAATTTTGAATGGAAATCATGTGTCCTCTTTCACGTGAAATGAAGCGCGACTCTCAGTAAATGCAAATTGCATTTCCTTTACCGTATTTTATGATTACCTTTTGATAGCTGTCGATATTCCCGGTATTTTCTGTTACCGATACAAACTGTATCGCTTAAGAAAGAGGTAGTTAGCTCTACTATAAGCAGTGTAACAACGTTAGAATTGGAAATATGGAAAGGAGGAGCAAGAAGAGCGAATGAGGACACATGTACGCAGAAGGAAAGAATTTATGGAAATACGGAATGACGCGATAAAACAGAAAATGAAATATGTCTGAAATAGGCAGCGAAAATGAATCATAACCGGTAAGGAAATATAGTGAAACGGGGAATGAAATAGTACGAAGAGTAGAAACATAGAAGGCGTAGAAGTAGGAGGAAGCGGAGGAGTTGGAGGAAGCATGGGAACAGCAGCAACAGCGAAAGCAGCACGAGCAGCAGCAAGAGGAACAGCAGCAGCACAGCAGCAGCGCAGCAGCAGCAGCAGCAGCAGCAGTAGCCTTAGTCAGAGGAAGAAATATGGTGAGCGCCAGGCAACGTAATATGGTGAATGCAAGAACGAAAATGGTGCGACGGAGGAAATGAAACATAGGGAGTGATTGAACGAAATATGGTGAAATGGGAAACAAAATATGGTAAAATAGGCTACACCAAACTGAAATGGATTTCCTGTGGAGGGGATGTGTAGAGATGGGAATATATTGGAATATCCACACTCGCAGGGCTTAGACCAAAGCAAAGAACGGCAGGTACAATATTAAAAGTAAAGCGCGTAGGTAACACAATGGAAGAGGAAAAAAAGGGGGGGAAGGGGGTGAAATGAACGGATAGGAAAGTAAGATATTATAGGTAAAAGGCATAGGTAGGTAGGATAGGAAAAATAAAAATGAAAAGATTGATTGAATGGGGGGATGAAGGGTGGAAGGGAGGGGGTTCTTGGGGTTGGGGGGAGGGGGGCGGGTACAGTATTAAAGTACAAAGCGTGTGTAACACAGTGGACGATAGAAACGGGGGAATGAAGGAATGGATGATGAAATTTTAGAAGATAATGGAAAAGAGGATTTGGTGATTTGCTTGTAAACGACACATAAAATAATATTGGGAAGAGGTAAGAGGCAGACACGAAAAAAGGGGGAAAGATTTCACGGTAGCTGCATGCAAGCATGGAAGACGCACTGGCGGAAGGGAAGAATTGCAAGGAAATGAAAAAATGTGAACGAAAGAGATAATTAGGCATCGATTCTATCTATTGTACTATGTTACGTTATGCTGTAGGCTCCCTCAGAGATGAGGGTTTACTAGTTAAAAAAAATAATTTGACTACATTTGATTATTATGAAGTCTGTTAGCAGGTTTCCCGGAGAGTGGATGGCCTTAGGGAATAAAAGTCACTGTTGACTCAGGATACTATATAGAAAGATACACGCCTCCTTTCATTTTGTTTTTGTTATTGAGTTTCAGTATGTTGATTTCGTATGTTTTTAAAAAGGCTGAAGGAGCACTGACGAGTAGCATAAACACAAAATCTTCGAAACTTCTTCATTCACGCTGAGGAAGTCAGCTGGGCTGCATACTGAGATCTGGTTATATTCGAGATGAGTGAGGGATGAATGAGGAAGGGGTGTTATAAGGGGCGTGGGCCGGGGGAGGGGTAGAGAAGGGGGTGCATTACAGTTGAGCCATGCAGGCTTGAGCGGAAGGTTCCAGATTTTGAACCTGTCGCTTTGGAGGAACGATAGATGGAAAACCTGCCATGGCGTTGGATGTGTAAAACTTACTAGTCGATACTGAGTGAGAGGGGAAGTCTGCTGAAGTTATTGAGCAAACAATGATTTGCCATGACCAGAGAGGTGTCTAGTCCTACTCGGTCATTTGGGTGTAATGGGGACCCCGGGATCTTTTGTTGTCGTTGTTTTTCGATATCGCTATTAATGTTGCATAACTCTCCCTAGTTAGATATTCTAATTTATGTTGTGTATATCATGTATTTTTGCACCGTCAGGAAGTTTCTCTTAGGAGGAGTGGCTTCAGGTGTTGACCTAACTGTTTTCAGTGAGTATTATGGAATTAAATATGACTTTCTCTACTCTGGCTGTGATGCACCGCAGCCGACTAACTGTCAGATGTAAAATTCACGATGGAGGTCATTAGGCACGATGGATTTTTCAGGAGATGGGCAGATATGGATTTTCCCACCCAGGATCGAACTCGGGACCCTTGCTGGTGAGGTGGTGAGGCTGGTACCACGTGACCACTGGACAGCTTGCTCTTGTGCCTTTGGTCAGTCGAGTAAGTTATTCAGTAATACTTACCACATATTTTAATCTCCTGAATATGAGAAGTTATTTCATTCAGAGGTGTTAGAATACTATTACTAATTTTACACATTACAAGCTTGTTGATGTTAGTGGCAATGTCGTGATCATTGAGAATACTCAGTTTTTCGAATTACAGTGCTATGCATGCGAATAAGTATTATATAGCGTTCATTGTATCATTGTACAATTATAACAGTACCATTTTGGCAAAAGGTAGTGGATAAAAAAATCAGTCGTTTCGTTAATGTCTTTGACGGTAAGAAGAGAGTATAATAAAATTTGGAATTAGATTATATACTTTTATCTGGAAAGATATTCTGAAAGATTTTGTATGTATCTCTCCCTCTCTTCTCTCTCTCATGCGGTATAAGGGCTGTGTGTTACTCCATGGCTTAATATGAAGGTTTTTCCAACGGTAATATTCCATACTTTGTTCTATAAGCCTTGCTACAAAACCACAAATTAGGTCCGAAGACAGATCATCTTCGTTCAAAGTTCCTTTATTTAAGTTGGATCTACCTCAAAATAATTTCCTTAAAAACAAAAGAATGAATTGTAAACCACTCAGTGTAAAGTTGTTCTTGCAAAAGTTGCAATTTCCGTTGTAAAGTTAGCACTGTATAAAATGTAATAAAAGGAAAACGGGGTAGAGGATCTTGCCTTACGAAATGAGAGGTTGTTTAAGCTGAAGAGTGAAACATTTTGTAGACTTCGTAGTCTATTCCTGTAGAATAAGTTTCTTAAGTTTGTAGGATTTTATTTTCGCTCGTTGTGGCTTTGATTTTCACTTACCAATCGGTAAGTGACTAGTTTTTATATCCACCCAGTCATTTCTGCTAAGATCTTATGACAGACTTGATTTGCACTTTTTTGTTATATATAAAAGGTAAAAGGAATCTGAGTCATTCTATTCTAATAGTTCTGCGCTTCTCGCCAAAGTCTTTCTGTTATATTTGATTTCACTCAATACACCCTAAAGGATCATTATATATGTTTAATTTCCTATCCTTTCTCCCTTGAGCTTCCTGAATTTTTAGCCTCTTCACACGAATTAGAATGCCCTTCTCAAGACTCTTCCTGAGATAGTGCTAATGGTCGGCAAGGATATTTAGCACAATTACATGATTAGTATGAGGCCGCGGACTAACATATTGTGTCCGCGGGCACTTCATTTAGGAGGTTGTTTTGTGGTATTGGAAGACATGTAATTGGTAACTGGAACCAGTGGAGACTCGCCAACAGAAAATGTACCAGAGTTAGATTGCAAGTAGAAGCTTGCTTTTTTCCATTCACCATCAGAGTTCTTGCTCGGAAATGAAAACCAAATAACGTTCACAAAATTGCGTGTTCGGAGGAAAAATGGTTATTTGTTAAAAATGAGCCGAGATGGAGGAAGACGACAGAAGAAATAATGTCAGAAATGAAATGAGAAGCTCTTACATTTTTTTTTTCTATCATTCCAGGTATAACGTGGAGTAACTTTTTCTCATTGGCTAGTCATCACATTTGGGATCTGTCGGCTTAAACGAATTCATTTGTAAATAAATGCATGCGTAGTGTTTTTTATAGTTGTAGTCGCCAATTTTACTATCATGGAAGATATAAAATAAAAGAACGGCAAACATGAACGTGGGATCTTTTTGCCCTTTGTTGTTGGCAACTGAAAAGAATAACAATGTAATGTATTCACAATTTTACTGGGCCAAGCCAGGGGTAGATGATGAGGTGGTAGTTGTTCCAGGACGGAAAAATACCCAAACGTTAAAAGTTGAAAGGATGTATACCGTTGCAGAGAGCCAAATGTGTATTCTTAATTCTATATGTGGCCTTTTATTAGGGTTTATCAGATTCCTTTGTTTTCTTAATGACATTTCCAGCTTGCTTGTTTTGAAACTGATATTGACTTCGATTACGCTTCATATGTTTTCATAGATTTTTTTATAATCGGGTTGTTTTCTGTAAGTTGAAAAATAGAAAGTTTATACTGCTTCATGGCCATTTATTTTTAGACATGAAGTATGAGTTATAGTTTTCTATTTTCTTCTTAAAATTTGTGAATTGTGCTTTGCAGTAATAGAACTGACTTAATATTTGATAAACTTATTTTTTTTATTGCTTTGTAAGTGCTTGCCTTTTATTATAGTTGATCCATCTGTTAGGTGTTTAGTTACTTTTTCTTATACACAGGAAAGTTATACGTTTACCTTATGAATGCATAGATGGATGTCTTAACGTTGTGAAGTTAATTATTATTACTATAAGATAAATAACTAACAATATAGATATGCATATAATCTAATTGGATCGTTGGCTGAAAAACAGACTCTTACCCTCAACTATAAAAAATCCTGAAAGGTCGGACAAGTTTTTGAAGGAAGCATCATTGTGGTGTGTTTGGCTCAATTTTAATGATTTTCTTGAAGTGGTCTTAATGAAGTATGTGGTTACATTTATCGGCGAGAGGAATTTCTCAGTTCTGTTGGTATTCATGTTGTTTATGCTATCGCAATTGCTGTTGATACCTCTGCCATCTAAATTTATATTTTATTTATGAAAGTAGCGGTGTGTTCATCACCGTTTGTATATTTGTCAAGCAGATTTAAGTTACATTTTTTGGGAGCCCCGTAGGGGAGCAGCGCCGTCAGTGCACCTCATGCTGTGAAGTGTAGGCATTACTTAAGGTTCTTTGCAGCGTCCTTTTGACCCCTAACTGTTACTGTACCTCCGTTCACATTCTCTTTCTTTCGTTTTCTCACATCTCTTAACAATTGATTCTTGGTGCGACTGCGAGGTTTTCCTCCTGCCTCATATTGCAAACCTTTCGCACTGTCAATTTCCCTTTGAGCGCTGAATGCCCTCATAGGTCCCAGTGCTTGGCCTTTGGCCAAAATTCTATATTTTTCAATATTCTACATATTCTTAGGAGATTCGCCAAGTGGGAGAAGGATTGCGCTCATGAATTTTAATGTATTTGTCTGCCTCAAGGATATGGGTCATGGATGCCAATGTTTACCAGTACTTTCAACATGGTAGTGTCAAAGATAATAACCGCAGATTTATATTATTTCTCCTCTGTTGGTCCAGAGAGCGAATACAATGTGCCTTTATATTAAGTATCATATATCCTATGATCAGATCCTTTCACGCAATCAAGAACGGCTGTACATTGGCGCTAAGCTGAAGCTTATACCCGCCATAGCTAATATCAGGCCCAAGTGCAAGGTCACATCCTGTTTGGAGAGCGACTAATTCTTTCTGATGTGTTTTCAATGACGATGCGGAAAAAGAACCGAAACTGGTGTTAAGGGTTCCGTAAATTAATTCCGGAGCTGCGCCCCGAAACTGATATTTTGCGATATGGATTCGAAGCTTCCTGAATAAAGAATAATGCTGCCAAGGACAGGACGTTTTTAGAATAGCCCACTGCCACACAGACAGGATGCGCTGCTGTAAGGATTTTGACGTTTGGGTTGTCGGATCTGCTCGTGTGCGTCTTACCTGCCTTTTCGGGTTCTTGCTCTTATTTGTCTACAGTTGGCGTTGTTGGTCACTTATCATTGCAGATTTTGGACCCTTGCTGAAATTTTAAAGTTTTGATAATTTCTTTGAGTTTCGTAGACATTGTCGAAAAAATAAATCATCGCAATCATTGCGAGATTACATTTAAAACAAAATTATTTTTTTCAGGGATGTATGTTGCTTATAATTAATGCAGTCCTTTGAATTATGTATGTGCTCTTACACTACATAAATTACATACTTTTAATAATACTAAAGCATTTATAGACAAAGATTTAGAAAAAAATAATTATGAAAAACTTGAGTCACGATGCCAACGACTCCTAAAGGCACCTTCAGATACTGTTCAGAACTTTAATATTTTTTTTATATAAATCGCAAGTAATTTACAGTCAGGTTTGTCGCTTCCTTCACGATTGAACCAGTCCCGTCTATTTTGTATTTCTTATCTTCGAACCGTACCCAGATCAGGGCAAAAGTCCTCTCTTGTAATCTAACTAGCTTCTTAATAAAGGCCTTTGCCAGCAGAATTTCTTATTATATCACATAAACACATTGTTTTTAAGATTATGAATTATTACTTCTTGGGCCTTGTTCTTGAAATTTGATACCTCATATCAAAGTAATGTGTCTTATCGATGTACTTTATTAACCGAATATCGTACCTTAAACAAGTTACATATCTTATGATATTAGTAAATTGTCATGTTCTATACTGTAAAAAAGTAGTATGCTGTATACTTCTAACATCGTGTATGTTTCCAAATAGTAGTATACTTTTATCAACGCAGTAACTGATTAAAAAGAATCTCAATATATCAAAGTATCTCGTAAACTAGATATATTTGAGTTCAATGATTGGCATGATTAGTTTCCGTTTGGAAACCTTCGGCTCTGTCACTGGTTATAAATGTTGGTATTTTTTTATTTTTCTGCGTTGATCATGTAATATTCATTCTTTAGTAAGACGCAAGTATCCACATATTTAGCTTCAGTCCGGAATATGTAGTAGCTTAAGTTTATTATTATTATTATTATTATTATTATTATTATTATTATTATTATTATTATTATTATTATTATTATTATTATTATTATTATTATTATTATTATTATATTGAAAAAGGTTTTCAATGGAGTTTTAATATTGTCTATTTTTATATTATTATTATTATTATTATTATTATTATTATTATTATTATTATTATTATTTTAGCAGTTATCAGTGTGTTTGGTGTTTGCTTATTATGAACAGATTGTGAATTCTTGTGTACTATTGTTTTGAATACAATCTTATAAGTTCATTGTTGATTAATGCCATAAACGAAAAATGAGTGTTGACTCTATTGTATGTTTTGAATGTTAGATAAGTATTTTACGAGTAAGAGGTAGTCGTAATGTATCTTGAGACTGTGAAATAATGAGAACTTTTTAGATTCACTGGAATTAGTCGATAAGTTAACATTATAATGACGGAGACTAATATTCTGTGTAAATTACAAACCTCGTTATTTTTCCAGTTGGATTTATAGTTTCCACCCGAATCTCGTAGCCGGGGAATGATGCTAAAACCACTCTTTGCAAGATCAACATAACGTTATGAAAAATATTTGTAACATCAAAATAAAGTTGTTAAATGCATTTGTGATATTAGGAGGTAGGTGTTACAGATTTGTCAAGATTAGAACTAAATTGTTGAAGAACATTTGTGAGATCAAAATGTAGTTGTTAAAATTATCTTAAGATCAAAATAAAGTTGTTAAAAATGCCCTTTAGATCAAAAGAAAGTTTTAAGAAAAAGTCGTGACAAGTTCAGAATTTAATTGCCTGTTTGCACCCACCGACATTCAGAATGAAGATAATTATTTTTGCTTTCGACCTAAGTGTAGTTAGGACACATCTCTTCTATTAGAAAGAAAACGGAATAAGGGTTTATCTGGAAGTATGTGGAACAGGAGCAGCTTGACATATAAATATCTATAAGGATTAGAGAATGTTAACAAAATAGAAATACGCAAAGCGACAGGATTATTGAATCTGATTTTAAATGAAAAGCGCCATTTAGATTCAAAGACAAAATGTCCTTCGCTGTTATTTTTCTTGTAAATTAATGCCAAGGGGTTCATTAGGTTTTGATAAAAGCAGGATGCTTTTTTAATTGGTAAGGTTTTTGGTTATGTTTTTTAATTTGTTACATTTGATTCTGCTTTTTCCTTACATTTTAAGCTTCCGTTGCTAGTTCATTATTCGTAAACAGTCTAATAAGATTTTGTAATAGCCGTTATCAGTTTTTTCTTATTAATTGATGGTCATTGGAAATTTCTAAGTTATTTTCTCTGCCATATAACAAATATTAAACATTTAAAAATTCCAGAAACGTCTGTGTAACAATTTCCAAAGCTTGGCAGAGATCTTGTTGATTTTTACAGATATCAACATTGAGAAATATTTGAAATGTCCATTTAGTCATTTCCAGCTTTTTGCGATATTTATAGAGTAGATTCTTGCGATATTTATATAATTTTAAAATGCTTTTAACACTTTTGTATGGTCACTTCCAAATGCCTACAAAGTTTTTTTTAAGTAATTTTCGGATCCTTATAACGTTTACATATTCATTTTAGAGTTCTTATAAAATTTGTATTTTATCATGATCAGGTACTCTCATCATACAATCTCGAGGAATTCGGAGCATTAGAAGATAGTTTATATCATCATTTTCAAATACTTAGAACACTTCTATATTCATTTTAGAATTCTTATAAAGTCAATATTGTAACATTTTCATGTACTTTCATCAGACATCACCCCGAGGAATGCGGACCATTGAAAGATAATTTTGTCGACCTCATTGCACTGTATCTTGATAGACCATCTGCACCCACGTTTCCTTTTGATCTTTGGGGAAAGTGTCACTGATATAATCCCTTTCCAGACCCTGACGGAACCTCCCCTGTATACAGTAATAAACTCCTGCAAGCTTAATACACTTCTATGGGGGAGGAGAGACACACACAAACATACCATGGTTATCCTTCTCTCTCTCTCTCTCTCTCTCTCTCTCTCTCTCTCTCTCTCTCTCTCTCTCTCTCCCCGTGTATCATTCTCGCCGTTGCTTGCGTATATTTGTTTCGATGTTGGTCTGTCTCTCTCCACACCCTTCTATTCCTTTCACATCCACATTCTCTTCTTTCATTCTCCGGTTACTTCGTTCCCCCCAGTATCTCTCTCTCTCTCTCTCTCTCTCTCTCTCTCTCTCTCTCATTTATTTTTGTGACGCCGACGTAGAGGCTGTGTACTGTAGACTTCCTTTTTCGTTGTTTTGAGGTTAGGATAACAAAAATCGAGGACCTACGTAATGCTTGTAATACACGCTTTCGGAGACTTTGTAGTGCATCTTTCGCATGACATATGATTCGTATCAATAGTCCTTCTTTGGAGAGAGTTCTCTTTTCCGGATCATGATCTTCACGTTATAGAAATATCCAGGCTTCACCTGAAATATTATCTAGGTTAGGTTTAGGTTCTTTTTGTTCCATCTAAAACGTCGCATATAGCAATTTGTGCAGTCATCAATTTAGGTTAAAATCTTTTTAGATTATTTGAAATAATAAAAACTTATGTCATGTAAAGTAAGGCTGTACGATAAGAAAATTTGAATTATTTTAAAATTAGCGAATGCATATATTGATGGTAAAATAAACTAACACGTTGAGAAAGTTAACATATTTCAGGTTTAGAAAAGACATCCTAAACTGGTATTATTGTAGGAAGAAATTTATCCGTAACGTCTTGGCAAATTTAGATGGTATTGGAAGAATCGGAGTGGTTAGAAAAATTCTCTCAGATATTCCAGGTATGAAATACCATTGTGGAATAATACCATTGCACTATAGATATAAGAATATGAAAATTTACAACTTTACAGAAGAAGGTCATAAAATATCGATACTGGCAATAAGATTTACGGTTAGATGGAAAGGTAGTTACGATGACAGCAAGTTCTAAAATCCTTTGTGCATTTGAGATTTAGTTGTGTAATCGAGTAGATCTGAATTATTTTACTATAGTGGTGTATTCTCACCATATTGGTAATGAAACAACGATATGGTACTTGAGTCAGTCATTTTAGAATGAATTTTTAATACAAACCAGGTTTAGGTAATGCTTCGTTTGATTGTGGAATGCATTTACACGTAATTGTCCTCTTTCTTGAAATGGTAGGGGTCTCAGTAATCAAGCCATTCATCATAATTTATGAGACTGTTATTGTGTATATATATATATTAATAATATATATATATATATATATATATATATATATATAGATATATGTGTGTATATATATATATATATATATATATATATATATATATATATATATATATATATATATATATATATATATGGAAGCGGGATTTTCCACAGACACACACACAGACATATATATATATATATATATAAATATATATATATAATATATATATATATATATATATACATATAAAAACTTGTAATTTTCCACAATGGGATATTTACGATATTGCTTACATCACTTGCTGATTTTATTAGGATTAGCTGGGAATAATAGGCAGTGTGAAGTGATATGAAGGGCGATAGTGACAATTATTAGAAATCTAATTTGTAATGAAATAGATTATAGTGTCCATTTAACTCAGATTATCTGAATTCTTCACGTATCAGATACATTATTTTATTTTTAATATATTATTATATTATATATATATTTTTTGCTATGGGTACCTCTAGAAGCGATGGATTTTGCGGATCAAACTTTCCAGTGGAATGACAAATGTAAAGCTCAATTTAGGTTAAGTTAGAAGTTATATGGAGGTACTGTTTGCTGTGGCCTGTTCGATTTTTTGAATGATGTGTAAGTTATGCTATAAGGCCTTTCGTACTTAGGTTTTGCCACTTGTCAAAAGAGATAGATTTTCGAAATATATGATAAGCTGAGGGACAACTGTGACTTTTTTGTTTTTGTTTTGGCCAACCCTTTAAAAGTGAGACTAAAACAGTACTTTTGTGTTATGAGTTTATTGGAAAGTTATTATTTTACTAATATGAAGATGTAATTTCTTGCATAAACCATAATTAAATCACCATCGCTGGTGAAAAAAATTTTGATGTTATGGTTAGGAACAATTCTTACTGGTGCAGGAGACAAATTCAAAGTCAGGTTTTGGTTGAACTTTAGAAACATGAAACACTGAATTTCATGTTTGCTTGTCTCTTAATATAAATTTAAAAGTAGTAATTAATTTCGTTTTATAATTTATTGACCAATAACCATTGATGTTGTTTCGTGGATAAAGATTTTAAAGTTAACATTGTTACTGGTGATTAAATTTTAACGAATAATATATAGATGCCAGTTTATTCAAAGAATTATTTCATTTTTTGGATATTGATGTATGTATAAGCACTCTGGATTGCAGTTTTGAATACTCATTTAGGAAATTAAAACTCATTTTGAAAAGGAAAGCACAACCATCTGAAGATTTTCAATATAACCATTTGAAGATTTTAAGTGTGATGTTTTGGATAATATTGAAATTAACGTACTCTAATTTTAGTGTAAGTTGAATTTTTCTTATGTCATTCTTTCAGATATTGGTCTATATTAAAGTGAAAATATAATGTTGCTTTGTTTATAATCGTAGAGTGAATGTGACATATCTTATTTTAACAAAGAATTATCTTTTAAGTATTTATCTAAGCACATTTTTATTTCGGGCGTATATCTCAATATAATTTAAAAGGGTCTACTTTCGTGGGCCTACTACGTTATGCTTGTCTATGTGGAGGGCATTCGTTATTAAAGAATTCTCCCCCTTTTTTTATTCAACCGTTTCCCCCCCTGAGTTAATGTTTTCACATGTGTGCGTCTGCGTTAACATGTCTGGGAAACATCTAGTGTTGAGCACCGTTAAAACGGTGTCCAAAGAATAATGAAAGAAATTTTGATGTTATGGTTAGGAACAGTCCTTACTGGTGCAGGAGACAAATTCAAAGTCAGGTTCTGGTTGAGTTTTACTTCTGCTGAAGTATCTTAAGTAGTGTAATTTCAGCATCTTAAGTAGTGTAATATGTTTCAATGTCAAGCCCACAAATTTTAGCTAATCGATAATTAAAAGAAAGAAAAACATATGACGTAAAATCGTTTCATTTTAAACTTTGTGCAAAATTATCCAATACATTACGTTTGTAAGAGAGAATTTGCTTTTACATTGTTGTTTTTCCTTTACATCTTTTACCAATTATATCCCAGGCTTTTAAAATTAAAATCTCAAGTCCCAAGATCCATTACTAAGACGCTACAATAATTTTTAGTGGTAGACGGGACGATCGAACAATGTCCAGAAGTTCTTATGAAGGTTTTCGTTGTGTAATATTCGTAGCTGTTAAACGAAAGGAAGTTAAAATTTATTTTCTTATCTTTCAAGAGTCACCAAATTTTTCTCAGTTTCTGCAGACCTGTCCTGGTTTTCATTTTCTTGCGCATTCTTCCCTGTCAAAAATTTTGATTTGCAGATGGCAGAAATTTTTACGTTATCGTGGTAGCACTGAATTAGCACTCGTACAGTTCTTGGTTCTCGACCGAACGGCCATTTCTTCCTTAAGTCGACCAGTTGGATGGGTACTGTAAAAGGTGGGAGTCAAGAAAAGAACATGGAGGTTTGCAGCCTTATCTTTAAAGGCTTCCTGAGGACCCGAATTCTATACCCTTCTGGCCTAACCCCCTCCAAAGGGTTAAAAGGCGGGGAGTATTATACACACACACACACACACACACACACACACACACATATATATATATATATATATATATATATATATATATATATATATATATATAGATGTAGGGAGGAGAAATAGAAGTATCATATTTAGGAGGTGATATACATTATCATATATATATGTATATATATATATGATATATATATATATAATATATATATCATATTATATATATATATATAAGTATATATTTATATATATATATATTATAAATATATATATATATATAATATATATATATCTCATAACTTTGGATATCTATTTTCTCTTTCTCTCCCTATCTCCGTCTAACATATATATATATATATATATATATATATATATATATATATATATATATATATATATATATAGAGAGAGAGCAGAGAGAGAGAGAGAGAGAGAGAGAGAGATGGATTTCCTTGTATTCATATATCAACACAGCTTTATATATATACATATATATATTATATATATAAAATTTGATATTCAAGTATATCCACATTTTATGTATATAATATACATATATACATTGAAATCGTGTTCATTTAAGCATAACAGAGGGTAGAGTTATTTTTCTGATTGATTCCAATGTAATTACATTGACGAGCGAAGAATGTTAAACACTTAATCCCATATAAACAAAGCGAAAAGCTATTTTTTCCCGAATGTCTAATTATTCTAGATCGCTTGTTAATACGTCAATATTTATTACGGTCATGATAATCTGCGCTCATCATTTCTTTTGTTTTGTGAACGAAAACATTTCGAAAGCCAATAATCGGTTTCTTCACATAATAGTGATTAAAATCTAGAGGCTTCGTTTCTACATTTATTATTATTATTATTATTATTATTATTATTATTATTATTATAAATGTGTCTGTTTTTATACCTTAAGTTCTGTATTTATCGCTGAGTAATAATAATAATAATAATAATAATAATAATAATAATAATAATAATAATAATAATAATAATTTACGAAACTATGTTATGATAAACAATCCAAGTATTTTCCTTCCTGGTCTCGCATTCTTTCATGAAATTTAAGGCGTTTATACAATTGCACTATTGCATTTTTTGCAAATTTGTTTATTATTGTATTGTCATTACCATTATCTTTATCATCAATATTGCGTTGTAAATGACATTGTTATTATTCTTATTTTTTTATTGTTACTAATATCTCTCGCTGTTTTTGTCGTGTTGTCTTAATACTAGTTGTGTTTATTTGTAGGTACAGTTAAAAAAAATGATTATTCAGGTTTGTTCAGATGTGGGTGACCAGAGTTATTGCGATGCCATTTTACAGGATGAATTTACATGAAAACGTTATGACAGAGGTTTTGGGTTTCGATTTTCTCTGCGTGTTAGTCATTGCAAAAGTCACTGATATGCAACTGGTGCATTGTTTTAAATATTTAAGTAAAGAATTCGTCTTTTACCTTAGTTTTTGTTTCTTCGTTGTTTTTATCAGTTTTTTTTTATCGCAGCTATCATTGCGGTCTACGTGGTGATGCAGTTTTATAATGATTTTGATTGACAAACAATCAAGTTTTTCTTTGTACTTTTGTCCGCAAAACCGTTTATAACGGGATAGAAAATTTGCCAGTTTTATGAAATGTGATCTTTGCCAACTTGTTTTTTTCTCTCTCTATCGTTAGCAAAAGATGCTTTTTTGTTCGGTTTTATTAGTTTGACATTTTTTCCCACGATTCATTTAGTACCTATCTTTACGATATTGTTTTGCTTGTTTGCATGCACAACGGTACGCGTTGTTAAAAGGGTAGTGGCGGTCCCGTAGATATTCGTCAATTATTTAAGATAAATAAATCATAAGACAGACTTTTGAGTAAGTCCTCATTAATAAACCATTGATAAGCCAAGCATCCCTCAAATATCGTTCGTTTGCATGAGTAAGAAACGTTATTATTCGTAGAAGATGAATTGGGTTATGCTGCAAAAGTTTTCGGTACATGAGGTGTATCACTGAATCACCGTTTAAAAGGTGGACATCATCCGTGAGGTTCAAATTTTCTGCCTTCGTTTATTACGGAGAATCATCCCTTTGAAAAAGGGCCGTGCATTACAATTTGAATGCTGGGTAATAAAAAATAAAATGTTGATTTATGCTATTTGTGACTGCCATTCAACCTGACTGACTGGGTCTGTCCAAGGTCTGCAGAGATACCTTGGGTCTGTCTTTCCGTCTACTTCTAAGCTTTCGAACTCTTCCTACCTATTTTCCGCGAATCATACAATATTTCATCCTTTTAAGTTTCATTCAGGGCTGTAAGACTCCCCGTGTCTGCATGAAAACAAAGTCGTCTTTGGATTTGTTTGCATAGCCTAAACTTCTTTAGTAGGATGTTTCTTATACGAAAATACAAGTCTCATGTTATATGTACACCCCTCTTGTCAGTTTTATACAGTCTTGTTTAGATATCATTTTTGTTCGCAAAATACTCGGAGTTATTGAAAAACTTTGACATAATGATGTATAATATAATAAAGTCTTGAAAAATTCTGATTGTGAAAGGACAGTTTTTTTTTTTTTAACTTATAAGAATAGCTAACAAAACAGATATAAAGCTGGAATGATCATTTCTGTTTTTGAAACACATGAAGGAGAGCA
>NC_061087.1:86350902-86355902 GCF_015104395.2 Macrobrachium nipponense
CTCAGTTTTCCTTGGTGGCACTCTCTTGACAGTCCTTCCCGTCTGACGGCTGTCAGTCGCCACCTGGTGTGGTCCACTTGACGGCCGGTCATGAGCCGATTTCTGGAAGGTATTCAACCCTGAGCTCTCCTTCGGAGTTCTTACCGGATTGCCGATAGCCAGGCGGGGATATATACCATGAAGTAAGAGCTTTCGCTTTCGTTCTCTCTCTTTCTCCTTCCTTTCGTCGGCGCTGGGGGTGTTCTCACACACACACTCACACTCTCACTCTTTCAAACCACTACTTTCAACCTACCAACAACAACCAACTGTCTGTGTGAGGGTTTTCGGACCTTCATGGCCACTCTCTCTCTCTCTCTCTCTCTCTCTCTCATCTCTCACGTGTGTATGTATGTGTGTGAGTGTGTGTGTGTGAGAGCGAGAGAAAGAGAGAGAGAGAGAGAGAGAGAGAGTGTATGCCATCATTGACGGCCTCCGCTACTGCTGGTGTTTTTCCCCTATAGAGAGAGAGAGAACCAGCTGGCCCTCAAACTCATGGTTGGCCAACCCTCCCCTTGATGCATTTCATGGACGGCCCTCACTTGAGCGCCACCTCACCCCACCAATAATGACAAGTAATAATTGATGCCGTGTACTGAATATCTATTTGTGAGCATGTTTATGTAGGCGGGCCCAGGGAGGCCGGCATGCAGTGGGCAGGCGCATGGCGCATGCATGCACCAACCCCCGGCCGAGAGCCGATACGCTGCTTGCATTCGCCGTGTGTGTGTGTGTTCTCTTTTGCGCCCCCTAAAATCCTTTATTGGATATAATATGCATATACATATTTGCGGGACGGACTGATAATTGATATGGAATTCATGAATTATTGATGGGTCGTGTGAAATGTAGCTTTGCAAAATGCACACTTGTAATGCATTGTGTTTAATATTTTTTTCTTCCACTTTTTTATCTTTTTCGCTTTCTCTAACTTTGGGGAAGGAGGAAAAGAGCGGTGGGGGTGGTGGTGATGGCGGAAGGGGGAAGTGGCCGGGTGGAGGGGAGGAGGCGGAGGCCGAATGCACAATTATGCATCTTTTGCCCGTTGCCATGGAGATGGGGTTAGGATGGTCATGGACAAATGCCCTGAGGGGGGCTACAATAGATAACTGAAAATATGGGTAGTTGGCAGAGAGAGAGAGAGAGAGAGAGAGAGAGAGAGAGAGAGAGAGTCCTTAAAAAAAAAAAAGCCCACCCCCAAAATATATAATGTGTTTGCGTAGGCCGTAGAAAGTGCTCCTAAAGGTCATCCTCATTTTGCTCCATGATGCATTTCATTCTCCCCACGCCATACCCCCTTAACCTTACCCCCTCTTATTCTTTCCCCCTTCCTCCTCCCCCTCCTCCTTCTACTCATGTACAAGGCCTCCTTCTCCCCTGCCCTCCCCTGCCCTCTCTCCCCTCTCCTCCCCCCGTTTAATTAATTAAACAGGTTGGAACATAAAAGTTTCATATTCACATGGGGGAATGCGGACTGATTGAAATGACGATTGCCCCTCCCCTAGTCATCATCAGTTGAGGCTTAGCGAGGGGAGCGAAAAGCATGCATGACGCCAAAATGAAATTCGTCCATGGCATATGTCGATCCTCAGCGGCTAAATCTCTCTCTCTCTCTCTCTCTCTCTCTCTCTCTCTCTTTTATTCTTGTTCTGTCCTTCTCTCCACCCCCCCTTTTTTTATTTTAACTTCCATCACTCTGCGTGTGTGTGTATGTGTAGGCTTATCGTTAGCTCCGCGTTTCGTTTCCTTTACCCATCATTTTTTTTTTCTTTCATTTTTCTTTTTTTCTTCTTTTTTAATGCAAGCCTATTTGACAGAATTTTAATCGATAACGATCATTCGTTTGGATTTTACTCTTTCTCTTTCCCTCTCTTTCTCTCTTTTCTTTTATTTGTCTCATTTTTGTCATGTTTTCAGTTTACATTTCAACTTATCATTTTTTAAGAGAATTTTTTTATTTATTTTCGCGTTTTCTATCTATTTCGTTTCATTTCTCTCTCTCTCTCTCTCTCTCTCTCTCTCTCTCTCTCTCTTGTTTTAGTTTCCCCGCTACACTCTCCCCGCTCACTCTCTCTGTGTGCATCTCCCTCCATCCATCCCTCCCTGCTCCCGGAGCGCACCCTCCCTGAGCGCCCTCCCTCCCCTCCCTCCATCCCTCCATGTCGGACCCTCGCCAAATCCCCTCCTCGTCTGCTTTGCATTCCCCTCCACCCATGGATTTAGCTCTCACTCTGTTTTCCACTTGTGCATTTATCTCTCTGTCTCTCTCTTCCCCTCATCACGGATTCTCTGTTTATCCCCCTTTCTCCCCTCTCTGCCTAGATCGCTCTTTCTCCCTTTCCTCTCCCTCTGGCACACAGCCGCTCTCACTCTCCTCCTCCTCCTCCTCCTCCTCCTCCTCTCTTCTCCTCTCTCTCTCTCTCTCCCCTTTGGCACCCACAGGCCACGCCGCCTCTCCACCTCTCCTCCTCCTCCTCCTCCTCCTCCTCCTCCTCTTTCTCTCTCTCTCTCTCTCTCTCCACCCCGCTTAGTTTTGTATATATATTTGATATTTTTTTACTTTTTTCGTTTTCACCCGATATCACATTCTGTCTGTCTCTCTCTCGCTCTCTCTTTCCCTCTCTCTTTCTCTCTCTCTCCCTCCCTCTCTATACCCACCTTCCGTCCCTCCCGCTTCCTACCCCCTTTCTCCTGCTATCCCCATTTGCACCCAATCCGTCGTCCTCCCCACTTCTCCTCTTCTCCTCTCTCTCTCTCTCCGTTTCCCTCTTTCTCTTTCTCTCTCTCTCTCCCCTTTTCTCGGCTCCTCCCACCTATCACTCTTCGCTCTCGCTATTTCTGCTACTGCATTGTACCTGTCTTTCGGTAACCTTTTTGCTCTCTCTCTCTCTCTCTCTCTCTCTCTCTCTCTCTCTCTCTCTCTCTCGTCATTTTCATTTCCAAGTGTGATTGAATTCATCTAGCATCATCCATTGATTTTCAGGTTGCATTTTCACAATCATAAAAAAAGTATTGTGTTTCATGTCATTCGGCGTATTTTGTATCCATGAAATTCTATCTCCTTTATTAATATTGCGCGCTTATGTGAAATATCGTAATTTGATGTTTATCGCTCGTGTCACAGAATTCTGCGTCAATGTCGCTCTGTTTTTCCCTGCTTTTTCCCTGCGGTGGAGATGATTTGGGTGGCGGTGAGGGGGGCCTTTCTTCCACGGCAATTCGGCCTTTGCCTCTTAATCATGTGCTCTGTGTGACTCCGACTCCTTAAGTTCTTCTGCGGAGGCTTTGGTGTTGCTTTGCAGCCTTTAACGTTTTGATAATGAAGATATGTTCGTTGGTGAGACTGACTAACTTCTATTATGTTGAAGTTTTTATTCTTAATAGGCGTTCGATAGATCTATTCCATCCGCCGGTTGTTTTTTTCTTGGGATTTCTGTTATCGTGATGTAACCTTTAGATATGGACGATTTCATTGGCAATGAAAGTGCCTGTGTTCTGTGATGATTAAGCATTATGCGTATTAGTTATTATTTATTTATTTATTTACGTAACTGATTCCTGAACTTCTTTCGGTAAAGTTTTGCTATCGCTGTAGCCTTTAGAAGAAGATAAGGTGGGTGTCGGTGATGCTGTCTAACTTGAATGATAATTCGGTCTTGTGTTTCCTGATAAGTGTTCGATAGACGCGACTGAACTCCTGGAACTTTCTTACTGAATTTTTGCTCTCATGTATCCTGTAGGTAAATCAGATTTGAGTTTCAAATTAGGCTGATTTTCTTTAAGGCTAATGAAGTCTTTAGTTCTGAAAGGGTGTTAAATTCTCTTTGATTTTTAACATTTATCATTCAAGTTTCGTCGTCTCTGTATTTTTTAGATAAAGATGTTGCGGGTGTTGGTGAGACTTTTCAATAATAATCGACCTTTTTGGTCCTTTTAAGTTGTAGACCGATGTGACATCCAAACGCTGGATCTGTGACCGAACATTTTGCAGCCTTCCAAAGCTCATGGTTTTTATCGGGGATGATTCGGTAGAGTCGTGTTAAGATTTATTTACTTTTGAGAGTTAACAGAAATGGTAGTGTGGAGTCAATTGTAGTTTGAAATTATCGTTTTTGTTGTGTTCGAGACTTGAAAGCAATTCGCACTGTTAATATAGACTAATTTGAATTCCTTCGTTTAGCGATCATCTGACTACGTTCATATTTCTCTAATGACCATATACGTTGCTCGCTAAACTTTTATTTTTTAAGCCATGGCTTCACTGTCCTCTGCTAAGTTTTTCGTCTTTTGATCTGAACTAGACCCCCTTTACCATGCTAATGAGTGTTCCTTTCATAAGATAATCATAAAAAAAAAAACTTTCCAAGAGCTGCGAGAGTAGATTACATCATTTGGATAATTGATTGATTTAATGTATAACTTGGCGTGACGGCTTCAATGGTCTTAGGTTCCGAAAAAATTGGTGGTTATTAGGATTATTACTTGAAGGCTCATTTCTTGTCTATAAGTTAATTGAACTGTTAAAACAAAGTATTCATTCCTGCAGCGATACCAACGTTACTCTAACGAAAAGAACCTATAAAAGAATATTAAGTCAGACGTATTGTAATTTTTTTTTAGAACTTTTGTTATCTTGTAATAAAGCGGTCTTTGAGGCCCTTACATTATGATTGACCATAATTACGGTTTTGGAGCCCCTACTTTATAGTTACAGTGCCAATTTAGGACAGTTGATAAATTAAGTATATAACTGTTCTTAATATATTATTATAATAAATTAGTATCTAACAGCTATTCATGAATGCTAAACTCTGTCAGTATAGCTATCTCAGGCTCTCATTTTTGTCCTAACCATTCAAGAGGATTATTTCGACTCGTAACTCTAAACTTGGGGCTCGGATGATTGGAAAAACGCAGAATGCATTTTTTTAATCACTTCTAGAAATTCCAATTTCGTAATG
>NC_061087.1:86360902-86363402 GCF_015104395.2 Macrobrachium nipponense
GTGAACGCAACAGTACCGCCTCATATCGTTTGCCGTGTTCCAACCCTTCTCTCCCCTACCCTCCTTTCCCTTCCCCTTCCCACACCCACCCCCTCTCTTACCTCTCCCATAACGTCTCTCTTACCCCTGACAGTGGGACCCTTCCCCAGCCCGCCCCCTTCCTCTTCCTTTATTTGCTGTTATTTAAATGGAGCAAAGAGAGCACCAGTGAAATTCCGTAATTAAATTAATTATTCATATGTATCAAATACCACCTAGCTGATAAATACAGTTTGATACACGCTTAATTGATAATCACTTTTTGTATTTTGATTCATCTGAGTAATCAAGATTACTAATTGCAGTGTCTTTCCACTGGGCGAATGATGTTCATTTTAATGCGGCCTTTTTAAAGCATAAGATCAGCCCTAATTGTCTGACTTCCGTTTTTTATTTTTACACGAATTCAGGTCGGAGTCTGCTGTTAACTCGGTCTGAGTGAACTTTTGCGGTAAGGCATAAGATCATGTCTAATTGTCAGGCCTTTTTTACGACTTCAGTTCATCTAAATGATTTGAAACGTTTGATGAATTCAGATGACTTCTCTTAGCTTTCTCATAGTAGTCGTTAGTTGAATTAGAAGGTTTTCTTTTGGAATTCCGTCAGTTGCTGTTAAACTTGCTCTAAATGGATATTGTGAGTTTTAACGTTTGTAGCATCAAATCTACGTCTCCTAACTCGTTGTGGATGAATTTTTTTGAATTTGAACGTTTTTTTTAATTCAGCCGACGCCGTTCGCTCACTGAGGACCTCGTTTGAATTTAAACGTTCTTTGAATTCAACATACGTCTCTCTCACTTATTGAACGTATACACATATGAGTTATACTTCTGATGAAATTATTATTATTATTATTTTATTATTATTATTATTATTATTATTATTATTATTATTATTATTATTATTATTATTATTCAGTAAATGAAACCTTCTCACATGGAGCAAGCCCACAGGGACTATTAACTTGAAATTCAATCTCCAAAGAATATGGTGTTCATTAGGAAGACGCAAGGGGAAGCAAATGGAAATACAGAAAGAAGAGATACCACTCATTGAAAAAAGAAAAAAATGAATTAATAAGTAGATAAATAGATGAAAATGTACTCAAATGAAAGGAGAATAGTGTTAGGGTAGTGCACATTGAATTCAACTTGAGCTTTGTTAAAGTTTACATGTTTAGTGAATGCAACCAACGTCTGGTGACTTGCTCTGAATGAGTATTGTTTACTTCAAACGTTTCACGGCGTCAAAGAAGAGAACACTTACAGAGAAATATAAGATGGAATAATATAAAATTGCCTTTTTAATTGTGTCCTTGATCTTCCAACAATCCCCTTGACAAAGCCTTTCATCTTAGAATAATCCCTTTTTTTGTCTTTTTGAATTTGAAGTCATTTACCACTACCTTTTTCCTCAAAGGTTATTTATTTCAAGGATCCATTCACTTTTAAGGAATTCCTTTCACTGTATTGTCAACCATAACGAAATTCATTTTACACACCGGATATCATCCCTTTTACTGGGCATTTTTTTAAGGATGTAGTACGTAGTTTCAATTTCAAGAAAGTCAGTTTACTTATAATTAGTTTGCCCACACAATTTAATCTCATTCACAGATATTCTCTTCTACTTCCTCCTTCCATTGACACTCATCTGAAGTTTTACAGACGTGTTTGGATTTTTCTTTCTGGTATATTTCATGGTAACACATTTTATTAATGTTGTAATATAACAGTAACTCTTCCTCTCACTCTCTCTATACTTTATATATATATATATATATATATATATATATATATATATATGTATATATATATATATATATATATATATATATATATGTATATCTATACATAACGTACATAAAGTACTATATATATATATATATATATATATATATATATGATATATATATATATTTATAGTATATATATATATATATATATACGTATATATATATATATATATATATATCTATATATATATATATATATATATATATAGGGTTGATTGGCTCTAAACAAGGATTGATACTGCATTTATACTTTATAACTTTTAAAAATAGGATGAACCCCTATGTAGAAAACTCCTATAATTGTAGCCGCTTCTTGTATCCACATAGAAGCCTCGCGCAGTCTGTCAAGCCGCCTTACATACGCTGCATCTTTCGCTTATAAATTTCACAAGCCTCTTAGATTTTGTGACCCTTTCATTCTAGTATGCCATTTGCACCATCCATCCGGCACTTTCTAATTGTGCCTTTCCTGCATTCTTACGATAATTTCGTAGTAGTTTTGTGAGTGTGTGTGTGTGTGTGTATGTGTGTGTGTAGCAGTAGTAATGTGAAAGAAAGGAGAATGCTGGGTTGGTGGAAAGAATCTATTTTTTGGCAGTATCAGGTCTGAGAAGGAGGAGGATGATTCGACGTGCAGCTGATGAGTGTCTAGTGTAGGTGATGAAA
>NC_061087.1:86368402-86408402 GCF_015104395.2 Macrobrachium nipponense
CAACGAGTTAAAAATTGATTACTTGAAAAATAAATGCAAAGTAAGACCAGATTCTCAATAATTCATATCGGAATCGTAAGTAACCGCAGGAAATAGGCAAATTAGATTTAACAAAAGTATTGGCTCTGAGGCATTCTTTATTCAGTGTGTTAATAGATTAATGATCTAGGTATTGAAAGGACAAAATGAGGTATGAAGCAATAATTAGTTTTGCGATGCAGACATTTATTTGATCATTGAGCATTGTCCACGTTGTTCATCTCATAAAGACGTTGCAGTAACAGTGATGCAAATGTTTAATATTTATTTTTAGCTTTGCCCGATGCTCTGTACGTTACCTTAATTAATAATAATGATAATAATAATAATAATAATTAATAATGTTTTTTGTTTGGTAAAATATGCAGTTTGTATACATATTTTTATTATTATTATTATTATTTGTTAAAAATAACTGCTGCTTCAGCACTATTAATCTTATAAAGAGTCTTCTCTATCTTTCTGATGACGGCTTTCTCGTTGTTGCTTAGACTGGCGAGCAACGCACCAAAGGGCATGGTAAAATTCGGTTGAGTCATTTGATTTATTATTGCTTATACAATTCTCTCTCTCTCTCTCTCTCTCTCTCTCTCTCTCTAACGCGACGTTTCCTCCTGATCGACAGGACATTATCAAGCGATAACTGCTGAGGACTGAATTCCAGTGGTTGTTGTTGTTGTTTTTGATTTAGCTGACCTTGTGTCAGCACGGGCTCTTGCTCACAGAGCAGCCCGTAACTCAGGATGGTGAGAAGGTGGTAATGGTAGGATATGATTCTTTATTTGGTGATAATGCGTGAGTTGATGAGTGTGATATTGAAAGAAACTTTTGATGGGTAAGGTTGTCCAACCTTTTTAAACCCTAAGGTGCCCTTCAGTAGTAGGAAAAGTGCTATAGTAGTGAGTGTTGGCAAGTCAGAGAGGCCAACAGATGAGAAGAAGGAAGGGTATGAGTCTGAGAAAAAGTTTGCTAGTCAGTTAGCTTGTGATGTCCACAAAACATTTCCTTATTCCGTTCCAATTCCGAGTGGGAAGTAGTTTGTGTGTTTGTTGATGCACGAGGCTGAAGGAATGCTGTGCATGAGGTGAGGTAGTGATGAAGGATGTCAGAGTCGGGGCTTTCCTTTTGGATGTTGGGTGATGTAGGTTGATGTTGGCTGTCTTTGTGTCAGTCATGCACTGGGTGGATTGTTTGTTATTCTGTGTGTGGTTTGTATGTGAGTGGATAGGGATGGCAGGGGGTGTGAGGGGTCTTTGACTGATGTCCCCGAGATTCTGCTATTTAGGAGTGCTTTGCACCTACCTTGGTGGTGGGTAGGAGCATAGGAAGCCTGTAAGCTGTTGGGTGTTGTTTAGGATGTGTCTTGTTATTTGAGTGACTGATTGTTGATCTCCTTCATGACTTTGTCTTAGTTGTTGTGTTTCTGGGCAGTGTAATATATAGTGTTCCAGTGGTTCTTCTGTATTTGTTTCGCAGTATTTACATGGTTTGGGGTTGTTTTCTATTTTTTGCCATGTGCATTGGTATCCGAACCTTAGACGGTGTATTATTACCGCTAGTGCTCGTGTCATGTTCTTCGGTATGCTGTGTGGTTGAAGTTGTGTGGTGTCTGCATACCATTTTGCAGTCTTGGAGCCTCCGAAGATGGCTCTCCTGATTTTGCTTTCCTCCTGTGTTTGGCAGTATGCTGCTGCTATGCTTTTTAGTTGGGTTAGTGAGAGGTTTATTTTGATGTTGACATTGTTTATGTGTAGCCCGCTTTTTGCCAGGGAATCAGCTTCCTCATTTCCTTGTATTCCAACATGGCTCGGGATCCAGTTGAGAGTTATTTGTCTGTTTCTGCTTTGATGGAGTTTTGCCAGTGCCCATATGCATCGTTAGGAGTTTGATATTTTCCTTTGCTTTGCCTTTTGTGATGGCTTGTATTGCTCCTTTCGAGTCGGTGTGTATTGTAGTGTTGCCGGGGGGGAGTCTGTGTTGGGAGTCTTCTAGTGCTTTGGCGATAGCTATCAGCTCTGTCTGTAGTGTGGAGGCATTGTCGGAGAGTCTCCAGCTTCCTTTGAGTGTTGTTGAGTAGACCCCTGCTGCTGCCGCTGGGACGCTGAGGTCTACTGATCCATCTGTTTAAAGTATATGTTTGTGGCGGTTGTCAACTGTATTGCTTCTTGTGCTGCTTGCTTTAACTGTTGGGTGGTGCATGCTTCCTTGCTTGCTGGAAGAATTGTGTAGTTTGTGTTAAAAGGTTCTGGTTCCCAGGGTGCTGATTCTGTGTATTCACTGAAGGGGGTGTCTTCCCTGATGGCTGCGGCATGATTTTGCATGCCTACTCTTCTCAGTGTATCTAGAAGGTCTCCAGCATATGTTTTGGGAGGGTCTAGCTCTTCATGGAGATTAATGCATTTCCTGATCTCCTTTTTGAGTGGACAGTCTCTGTCATTTTTTAAGGTTTTTAGCAGGATGGATGTGTTTCTCTGATCTATCCTATGAGTCAGAGATTGTAGTTTTGTTTCATGTCTCAGGATGCATAGGTTGGTCCACATTGGTGCTCCTGTAATGAGTCTTAAGGCATTGTTGTTTTGGGATTACCTCAAAACTTTTTTGTTCAGTGCTTGTGAGATTAGTGAGGACTGGTGCGGCATACTCTACTGTTGATCTTATTGTCTGTATGTAGAAAATTCTGAGGGCATGGTATACGGCTCCCTGCCTTAGCGAGGTGATTCTTTTCATGGCGTTTTGTCTGCATTTGATCTTTTGTTTAAGTGTTTCTATTTCTTTGTGTGGTGAGAGCTGTATGTTGATGTTGAACTCCTAGGTACATGAAGTTGTCTACCCATTCGAGGTGTTCTCCCATGAGTTGTATTGGGTTCAGGTCTGTATTGTATTTGATTGCCATTGCCTTGGTTTTGCCGTGTTTATTTTTAGTCCTAGGACTGTGCATTTGTTTTCAATCTGTGTTATCGCGATTTGCATGTGTTGGTGGGCTCTATGCCTGTCTGTGCTGACCAAGCACACATCATCTGCATATATGAAAATTTCAACTCCATTTGGAAGTTGCTGTTGGCTAATTTCTCCATTAGTATATTGAAGAGGAAGGGGCTGAGTATTCCTCCTTGAGGTGTTCCATTTTCCAGACTGAGGAATTCGGAGGTTGCTCCTTGAAAGGTGACTCTGGCTTGTCTGTTTTGCATGTATCTTTTGGTCCATGCTAGAAGGTTGCCTTTAACCATCTTGTGGTAAGGCTGCCAGGATAGCAGCTGCACTGCAAGTTCATAGGCTTTTTCTAGGTCGAGAAATACTACGATTGCTTTCTTGTTATTTATTGTGGCCATCACATCTGCTAGACATTCCTGTGTGCCTATCCCCTCTTTGTAGGCATATAAGCGGTGGTGTAAGGGCCCTGTTTTCCACAGCAGTCTGTTTAACACCATTCTCTCTGCCGTCTTTTCTGTGCAGCTGATGAGAGAAATGGGTCTGTAGGCATTGGGCTCCTTTGGTTTGGGAATTGGTTGTGTGTTTTGTTGGTTCCATTGTGTGGGTCTGATCTGCTCTGTGTACGTTCTGTTTATTATGTGGAGATGCACTGTCTTTGGCTGCATTTCCCATGTTTTTTAACATGCTATATGTAATCATGTCTGCTCCTGGTGCTGTGTTCTGTTCCCTTTTGGAGGGCTTTGTCAAGTTCTTTCATTGTGAATGGTGTGTCCGTGTCATCAGAATTGCTGCAGGCTGTATTGATGATTCTCCATCTTCCAGGATTGAGTGCCACTTGTCTTTCTCGTGTGACTGGTGGTAGGTGAATTGATTTGGTTCTGTCTGCAAAGTGTTGTGCTAGTCTGTTTGCTTCAGCTAGATGGTTGGGATGGTGTGCCTGTGTTGGCCTGGTCTTTCCTGATACCTTGTTGAACCACTTGAACATCTTTGCAATGGGCGTCATTCGAGTGTTTCTGAGCACCATTTTAGCCAGGTTTCCTGCTTAACCTCCTTAGCAGTTTGGGCTGCGTGGTTTACGACTTCTCTTAGGATCGTGTGCAACTCGTCGGTGGGGTTCCTTCTGAATATTTTCCTTATTCTGTTTACTCTTGAGTTCATTTCTTTGATTCTAGAGTTGTAGTACCAACTGTCCTTGTGTGGGGTTGCATTTGTTCTAAAGGCTTTCTTTGGCATGGAAATGTTTGCTGCGTTGTGCAGGCTCTCTACAAAGTCCTGTTGGAGCGTGCATATGTTGAGGGCTGGATTATTTTGAATGTACTGTGTTGCCCATGTGTTCATGTGGTTTTGAAATGTTGGCCAGTTTGCTAGGTCCGGTCTCCATCCTGCCGGAGGGGTCGGTGGTGGGGGAATTTTCATTATCTTTAGTTTTGTTTCAGTTGCAAAATGGTCACTGGTATTAGAGTTGGGTTGCACTCTCATGTGCAGTCTTCTTTTTCAGGTTTTTCCAGTTATGAAGCTTAGGTCTAGCCTGCCACCTCGTAGGTGTGTTGCTTCATTTGTGTCATTTATTAGTGCAACGTCCGAAATTCTTCCATTAGGATGTGTATGTGTCTGCCTGTTGCATTTGTGTGCTGTCTCGACTGTAAGCATGGGTGGTGTGCATTGAAGTCTCCTGCAAAGAAGGTGTTTTCTCTGGAGGCTGCACTGAAGAGGTTCTCTCCTTCAAAGATTTTTTCTTGCCCTTTGTAGATATTGTGTATGGTGAGTGACGTGTTCGCTAGTCTTATGAGGACACTTAGTGTTTCTCAATCCCATCACCACAGTTTATGTTTCTTATTTTTTCCGAGGGAATTGTTGTTTTTATTAGGGTGATCAGCCCTCTATTTGAATCTGTATGTGGAGTTTTATAAACTGTGTATCCTTTGAATGTGAAGTTGTTGTTTTCCCTAATTAGTGTTTCCTGCAGCAGGATGACGTCGTGTCTTTCTGAGAGTACTCTTGATTGTAGTATGGCATATTTTGTGTTGGCACTGTTTATGTTCCATTGTAATATTTTTAGACTGGTGTATGATGAAATGTCTTCAGTGTTTTGGGGGCGTGTTTGGTGTTGATTGTTTCCTTCCATCTTAATAAGGTGTCAGTGCTACAATCGTTTTCCTGAGGTCAGCTGTTAGGTTTAGGTTTGGAAACAATTGTTGAAAAATTACCCTCACAATTTTCTCTATTTCCCTCCTAAAGTCGTCTTTACTGAGGCGGTAGGTGGGTTTCTCTGGTGACTGCTCTACGGTGTTGTGCTGACTTTCGGCACTGGTACTACCGTCACGGGTGGAGTTGGGGGTGGGGGTGTGTTCATGTGATTGGGTGGGGTGGGAAGTAGGGGTGTTTTCCGAGTTGATGTGGAGTAGAAGGACATGGGGTTTGAGGCAGGTGTGGGTGTGTTGTTTGTGTCTTGGTTTTGTGTCTGTCTGGGGTCTCTGTGGTATGTGTTCCGTTGTTGGTCTTGTTGTGGTTGTTGTGTAGGTGGATTGCGTCTCTGATTGGTGGGGGGTTTCTGCTGCCTATATCTGGGTTCTTGGTGTCTGTGTTGCTGTGGTTGTTGTTGCTGTAGTGGAGGTGGGTTGTATTCCGTTGGTTGCTGAGGATGTGATGTTTGTTGTGGGTGTTGTTGTTGTGTGGGTGGGTTTTGTTGTGGTAGGTGTTGAGGGTATGATGTGTGTTGTGGGGGTGGTTTGTGTTGCTGTTGCAACGTTCTGGTGGTGGTCTGGGGGTTCTGGCCTTTCATTCGCCAAATCCTCTTAAGTCTTTCCGGACAGCCTTTATGCCAGGCGTGATGCTGCCCTTTACAATTCGGGCATTTTGCTGTCGTCCTCTCTTTCCTTTTATAACGATCAAAGCACTCTTGTGTTGGGTGTTTGCCACTACAAATCCCACAAATGTGTTTGTAGCCGCATTCTCGTTGGTGGTGTCCAAATCTTTGACACCTAAAGCACCTTAGTGGTTCAGGGGTGAATTCTTCAGTGGGGAATTTTCCCCATATTGGTATGTCTACTTCGGCAGGCCTTTCCCCTTGGAAGGTTACAAGAACCTTTCTTGTTGGTTCTCCTGCTTTGTTTGTGCACCGGGTGGCGTCTAACACAACGGAGAGGTCTTTTATGGGGTCGATTGGGAGGTTTACTGGGTATTTGCATATGAGTCCTTTCTGTATTCTGTCGTTTGGGTCCAGTGCTTTGCAATGTCCGTCCTTCTTGAGTACTTCTTCGGTATGTTTGTCTTTAGGTATCAGAATGAATTGTCCTGTTCGGGTTGGTCGTGCCTGGAAAACGATGTCCTTGTGTCTGTGTTCAATGGCTTTTATTGTGGTGTAAGCTGTTTCTCCAGGTTTTTGTATTGGTTTGAATCTCAGTCGTGGGAATTCGGTGTCTGATTGCAAGTTAAAAGTGTCCGTGTTTTGTGTTGATTTCTTCATGTTTTTCTTACTGCGTACAAGTGTAAAGCCATCATTGTCCTGTGAAAGGTCGTCTTCCGTGTCAGAGCAGTCTAGGGAGAGGAGCTGTTGGTTGGGATGTTCAGGGGGAGAGGAAATTCGTGGTCTTTGTGTTATGTGTTCGTCTGAGGGGGAAGTTGGAATACCATGATCTATTTCGTCTTCTAGTCGGTGTCATGGATGTGATGGGGGCTGAGGAGTCGTCATGGATGATGTGATCTTGTGATATGATAGAGGTTGAAGGTTCCATGTCTATGGAGTGATATTATGAGGGGTGAGTGACTAAGTGATTGGTTGTGTATATGTTGCCTGAAGGGCTTGGATGTTTAAGTTATCTTGGAATCTGGCTTATGGAAGGCGCCAGCCTATGGTTTCCTGTGCTACTTGCAATATAGTATTGCGACAGTAGGAAGATTTGTCTCTTTGGTCTTGCTTCTGTTGGAGTTTTTAGACCTCAAGGGCTACCAAATGTTCCACAAGAGAGACGGTGTTAGTAAGAGAAAGTTATTTTTGAGAAAAGGAGTAGTGATTTTAGGTCTTCAAATTGCTTATAAGAGTGAGAGAGCTCTCTCAAATCTTATTCTCCCTTGCCAAGCGCGCCAACTATAAAGTCGGCAGGGCTAAAATGCAGGGAAAGTCTGCAGCAAGCTGATTGGCTGGTGGCCGAGAAGCACAAGCTTGAAAACCTACAAAGAAGCTTGAAGGTTTTTGTGCTAGCTTCTGATTGGTCGGTGGCTGCCGGTGGGAGGAGTCTGGGAGGAGCTGTCGCTGGAAGTGGGTGGAGTCTAGGAGCGGTGTGAGCCGAGATGTTGCTACCACGGATGCCGAGCAGCAACTGATTCCAGTGGCGAGTCCTTCTCCTTTTATCGTGGTGTTGCGAGCTCTCCAGTACGGTCAGAGCACTTCTCCGGTAGGTCGAGTTTTTATTGGTTCCCGGGAAGGTGACTCATACGGCGGGCGTTGACTAGTCTTGCAGACCTTCTCAGGTAGGGGGTATCACCGGGAGCCTCTTGATTGGCTTCTACCTGCGTGACGTCACCCCTGGTATTATTCTCATGTCCGGTGTTCGTTCCATGCGCGCTGGTACTTTCGTTAGGGGAGAGGGGTGTGGTCCTCCTCACACACGTCGGTATCAGGAACGCTTCTTGGGTGGTATTGAGGGGAGGCTTTTCTTCGAGGATGAGCAGCGCTTCTAGGAGACGCAGACGTCGTGGGTCAGGTGCTCTCCCGATGATCTTAGTATTCCTGACGATGTCGTCTCTCGTGATGTTTCTGCGGTGTACTGCAAGGGCGTGCTGCCTAATGGCGCCCTCCTGGGCGTGGCAGGAAATCCTTTTTGACAGGCGCATCGTCGTCATGCCGATGTAAATCCCAGGGCATCCTTGGGCGGGGCATACGTATCGGTAGACGACGTTGGACTGCTTCAGGGGTCTCCTGCCGGTGGGGAGGGGTTGTTCTTCATCAGGAGGTCTTTCGTACGCCGATTCTTGTAGTAAATAATGAGGGACACTCTCTTTCCTTCCTCCATGGGGCGGACGTGTTCCTCTATTATTTTCTTCATGGCTGCTTCTTCCTCCTTGTATTGGTGGTGCATGAAGGCTTTATAGAAAAGTTTGATATCCTCCGAGGGCGGAATGTTCCTTCTCTCTTCCTCCGTCATGTACCACTTGTCAAGGGCCGCTCGAGTTTCTCGGTTTAAGAGTTTATTCGAGTACCCATTGTTAATTAGCATCTGGGATGCTCGGTCGAGTTCGAGGTGTTTGTCCTGCCACGTCGAACAGTGCGAGAGGGCCCTCCTGACGAAGGCCCTGACGGTGGTGGTCTTGAACCGCGCAGGACACTCGCTATCACCATTCAGACAAAGTCCGAGGTTCGTAGCTTTGGTGTAAACGGTCGTCGCCAACTTCTGATTCGTCTTCGTGACAAGGACGTCGAGGAAGGGGAGCCGATCGTTGCTGCTGTACTCGACAGTGAAGTTGAGTGCGCTGTTCTGCAGGAACTGCTGCCGAAGTGCTTCTACCTCATCCTCGCAGTCGGCTTGCACGAAGATGTCATCGATGTAGCGTGCGTATGTGCGGGGACATCTGTGTTGCGAGAAGACCCTTTCTTCCACTTCTCCCATGTAGAAGTTAGCGAAGAGGACTCCTAAGGGGGACCCCATCGCTACGCCGTCCTTTTGGCGGTACATCTGTCCTCGGTGGGTGGTGAAAGGGGCTCTCTTCGTACATATATCCAGCAGGGTTCTTAAGGAATCTTCTGGGATGTTAGGGGGTCTCATATCGGGATTCCTATATACACCGCTCCATGATGATCCCTATCGTTTCGTCGACTGGGACGTTGGTGAATAGGGACTCAATGTCTAAGGACGCCATGGTTCCTGCACCGGGGGAGTCGCGGATCTTCTCCAAAAATTCCACCGATGAGGTGAGGCAGTACCTGGAGGGGATATAGGGGGTCAGAATTTTATTAATTCGTTTGGCCAGAGCGTAAGTCGGGGCGGGCGTTTGGCTGATGATGGCGGGCGTAGGGGGTTGCCTTCCTTGTGGGTCTTCACGTTCCCGTAAGGTAGCCGAGGCTGTAGTCACCTTGGATGGGCGGGAGGTGTGTGTGGCATTCGTAGCGGCATTCACGGCTGCGATGACCCGGTTGGCGTCGCGTTTGATGTCTACTGTCGGGTTCTTCGTAAGTCTCTCGTACTTAGAGACATCAGACAAGATGGCGTCGAGTTTCTCGAAGTATTCCGAGGTGCTGATGAGCACGAACGCGGCTGTCTTGTCTGCACGCCTTACGGTGATGTCTTCTTTCTTCTTTCAGAATCCTTTTTTTTTGGGGGGGGGGGGCTGCTGGGGCCTCACCTTCATCTCTTTGGTGTAGATACCGATCGAGTATGACCCCCTGTCCGTAAAGGGCTCTGCTAGCAGAAGAGGTTGAAGGGCGTCCGTCGTTGTTAGGATCTTCTTCTGACCCCCTATATCCCCTCCAGGTACTGCCTCACCTCATCGGTAGAATTTTTGGAGAAGATCCGCGACTCCCCCGGTGCGGGAACCATGGCGTCCTTAGACGTTGAGTCCCTATTCACCAACGTCCCAGTCGACGAGACGATAGGGAATCATCAATGGAGTGGGTAATAGGAATCCCGATATGAGACCCCTAACATCCCAGAAGACTCCTTAAGAACCCTGCGGATATCTGTACGAAGAGAGCCCCTTTCACCACCCACCGAGGACAGATGTACGCCAGAAGGACGGCGTAGCGATGGGGTCCCCCTTAGGAGTCCTCTTCGCTAACTTCTTCTACATGGAGAAGTGGAAGAAAGGGTCTTCTCGCAACACAGATGTCCCCGCACATACGCACGCTACATCGATGACATCTTCGTGCAAGCCGACTGCGAGGATGAGGTAGAAGCCCTTCGGCAGCAGTTCCTGCAGAACAGCGCACTCAACTTCACTGTCGAGTACAGCAGCAACGATCGGCTCCCCTTCCTCGACGTCCTTGTCACGAAGACGAATCAGAAGTTGGCGACGACCGTTTACACCAAAGCTACGAACCTCGGGACTTTGTCTGAATGGTGATAGCGAGTGTCCTGCGCGGTTCAAGACACCACCACCGTCAGGGCCTTCGTCAGGAGGGCCCTCTCGCACTGTTCGACGTGGCAGGACACACACCTCGAACTCGACCGAGAGCATCCCAAGATGCTAATTAACAATGGGTACTCGAACAAACTCGTAAACCGAGAAACTCGAGCCGCCCTTGACAAGTGGGTACATGACGGAGGAAGAGAGAAGGAACATTCCGCCCCCGGAGGATATCAAACTTTTTCTATAAAGCCTTCATGCACCACCAATACAAGGAAGAAGAAGCAGCCATGAAGAAAATAATAGAGGAACACTCCGCCCCATGGAGGAAGGAAAGAGAGTGTCCCCTCATTATTTACTACAAGAATCGGCGTACGAAAGACCTCCTGATGAAGAACAACCCCTCCCCACCGGCAGGAGACCCCCTGAAGCAGTCCAACGTCGTCTACCGATACGTATGCCCCGCCCAAGGATGCCCTGGGATTTACATCGGCATGACGACGATGCGCCTGTCAAAAAGGATTTCCTGCCACGCCCAGGAGGGCGCCATTAGGCAGCACGCCCTTGCAGTACACCGCAGAAACATCACGAGAGACGACATCGTCAGGAATACTAAGATCATCGGAGAGCACCTGACCACGACGTCCTGCGTCTCCTAGAAGCGCTGCTCATCCTCGAAGAAAAGCCTCCCTCAATACCACCCAAGAAGCGTTCCTGATACCGACGTGTGTGAGGAGGACCACACCCCTCTCCCCTAACGAAAGTACCAGCGCGCATGGAACGAACACCGGACATGAGAATAATACCAGGGGTGACGTCACGCAGGTAGAAGCCAATCAAGAGGCTCCCGGTGATACCCCCTACCTGAGAAGGTCTGCAAGACTAGTCAACGCCCGCCGTATGAGTCACCTTCCCGGGAACCAATAAAAACTCGACCTACCGGAGAAGTGCTCTGACCGTACTGGAGAGCTCGCAACACCACGATAAAAGGAGAAGGACTCGCCACTGGAATTCAGTCCCTCAGCAGTTATCGCTTGATATGTCCTGTCGATCAGGAGGAAACGTCGCGTTAGAGAGAGAGAGAGAGAGAGAGAGAGAGAGAATTGTATAAGCAATAATAAATCAAATGACTCAACCGAATTTTACCATGCCCTTTGGTGCGTTGCTCGCCAGTCTAAGCAACAACGAGAAAGCCGTCATCAGAAAGATAGAGAAGACTCTTTATAAGATTAATAGTGCTGAAGCAGCAGTTATTTTTAACAAAACATGTCTACGAGAGGGTCTCCTTCCGAAATATTATTATTATTATTATTATTATTATTATTTCCTGAACTCCATGCTTAGAATTGCCGTCGTCCATCTTGGAACGCCCTCTCTCACCACTGGCCTTTATATATGAATAGGTGGAATCAAGCTACCTTGGTCAAAGCTTCAGAACCGTACTCAGCATCCCTTGGGTTGGGACTTAACGTCTAAATCCTCATATCTAATACCATAGTTTTTGCGCTATGGTTGTGATAATAGTAGTAAAAATGTTAAGAATGCTCTTGAACTTTGCTAGTGCTTAGAATGCTTTTGTGCTTTGCTAGTGCTTGTTTTGACTTTATTTAGATGTAGGATTTTAAAGGTTGATGAACAACAGTTGAATAAAAAATGATTTTATTTAGATGTGGGATCTTAAAGGATGATAAACAACTTAGTAAAAAAATATATATAGTAGATGTAGAATTTAGAGATATAATACAATTGAATAAAAAAGTAGATTTCATTAGATAGAATCTTAAAGGTTGATAAGATTAATTAAATAAAAAAAACAGATTTTATTCAGATATACGACCTTAAAGGTTGATAACCGTAAAAAATCGATTTTATATAGATATAGGATCTTAAAGGATGATAAGCGACAATTAACTGAATAAGATAACAGGCGTGTGTGTTCCAAGTTGTGACTCTGAAAAATTACGATTTTTTTTCTTTACCTGAGCTGTAAGAAGGAAATTCCAAAACTGCAAACATATGAGAATTGAGGGTAACACTTCTTTACCTGTTAATGTTGCATGGATATCTAGAAATTCGGATCCCTTACCATAAGTAATATTTCAGTGGAAGAATAATATTCCTATCCGTATGTGAGGTGTAAATCTGTAACTGTTGGTCAAAATTTCTTCCAATACAGGGTTTAAAAAGTTTAAATTCACACGTTATTTAAAATTTTAATTCCAGATTCTGTCGTGAATATTTGGATTATCCAGGGTTCATTGAAAGAGAATTTCTGAAAAGATGGGTTCCCTTACATATATATATATATATATATATATATATATATATATATATATATATATATATATGTGTGTGTGTGTGTGTGTGTGTGTGTGTGTATTTATTTATATATATTGTATATACATATATATATTTAAGATTATACATATAAATTCACACATACACGTATATCTGCAGGTTTGAGAAAGCTATACTTAATTTTTAGGTGTGGAAGTAGATTAGTAGTTTGAGTTATTCATCATGTGTATAGACAAGAAGAAGAAACGTCAGGTATATATTATTGTTAGTGAATTATTGTTTGACCTTGCGTTCACGTATTTTTGGGCAACGTATTGCTAAATTAATTTTTGTAGGTCAATGTGGTATTTTGCATCTTATCCGAATTCGCACCATCATAAGCATGCAGCATTGTTATTCTCCTTAAAATACGTTATTTGATCGAGGTTATTTTTTTTATTGCAAATCGTGTTAGTTACCGTTCATTTTTATGTAGGACTTGGATGGATTCTAGTATGTGTTGCCTCTCTCTCTCTCTCTCTCTCTCTCTCTCTCTCTCTCTCTCTCTCTCTCTCTCTCTCTCTCTCTCTCTAGACAAAGTCATTAGGACACTGAATGAACAATAAACCTGCTCCTAAGATAAGTGAGCACACGATGTCTCCTCGGATGTACTGACAATTCTTTGAGACATCCTAATCCTTGTAACTCTCTCTCTCTCTCTCTCTCTCTCTCTCTCTCTCTCTCAAAATATTCTTAGAAGCACTGTCTCCTTAATACAAAGAGGTAAGCATTCCGCTTTCTCCTTTTAATTTATCCCGTGTTGTGACAATTTTTACGTCTCCATTATTATTATTATTATTATTATTATTATTATTATTATTATTATTATTATTATTATTATTATTATTATTATTATTATTATTACTAATCCTCAGTTGTTATATTCGTCCAAATATTCATCTTAGATATCTAAATTTTTACCCCAGCTTTGTGTTTAATGATACTGATTTTTTTGCGTTACCGAACATTTATAAAACTCCCATCATTGATAGAAAAGAAGTTTTTTGTTTCAATCTATCAAAGGTTATGTCTACTTTCTCTTAACACCTGCTACGTTCATCTAATATTTTCTGTTTAAAATTTCAGAGTGTTTTATATACTTCGTGATCAAGTTATTCATATATATATATATATATATATATATATATATATATACATACATACATACATACATACATACTACTACATATACATACATACATACATATACATACATCATAACATAATATTGATAAATATAAGTATGTATGTATAGGTATGCGTAGGTATAGATATGAAATAAAAAATATCAATCCACAAATAGCCCTTCATACTGAAGTAATTTTACCTTACAAACAACTATCACAAAAGGGATAATTATATTTAATAAGTGGATCTCGCCCTGCATACCCAATATACTATATATATATATATATATATATATATATATATATATATATATATATATATATGTACGTGTGTGTGTGTGTGTATATGTGTGTATATATATGATATTATATATATATATATATAATATATATATAATATATATAATTTGTGTGTATATATAAGATATGTATATATGATATATATATATATAGGTATGATATATATATATATTTATAGTAGATATATATATATATACATTGATATATAGATATGTATAGATACATATATATTTATATAATATATATATTTATATACTATATATACCATATATATATATTATATATATATATATATATATATAGATATAGATATATATATGTATGTACATACAATATATATTATACACACACACAAACACACACACATACATATATATATATATATATATATATATATATACATATATATATATATATATCATATATATATATATATATATATATATATATATATATATATATATAACTTCAATGTGTGTCATTCTGCACCTATGTATATCCCGTAAATATGTGCATGTTTCTGAATATATATATATTTTTATACACATGTAAAGTGCCGGACAACTTTATTTTGGTGAATGAAAAATTGCGTCCGGGTAATTTGTGAAGGTTCGCAACCTTTACGTCGGTCACTAAACGTGTCAGGGGGTTGAGCAGTTTTGTCATTTGAGTTACAACATTATTCAGTGAAAGGGATCCACCAGCCACAGTACTCTCGCCACCAGTAGTAGTAACTTTTTCATCATCATTTGCAGCACCTCGTCTGTAATGGACGGCATAGCCACACACAACCATTAAGGCTTGTGTTGCATTATAACCACTGTGATTCCTCGTTGTGTTTTAGTGGGCCGCCAAATCTATTAAGAAATGGTGACAGATGGCCTTGTATTGATCATACTAACTCCAAGTCATTTATATGTGAACAAGCTTTCTAACTTCATTGTTTTTGCTAGTTCATTGTAAATTTTTTTGCGGCATTGCCTGAGAAATTCTTTAAATACAAGATTGAGAACTGAGAATTGAGACTTTTTTGTTCACTTGAAGGGTTGTAAGACTTAAAAAACACTAACAATTGTATACACCAGGACAAATTAACGTTGATACGATCTAGACATCAGAGGTTTCTTATCTTGTAACATTTCGTGCAGCTGAGTTTTCTTTCGAAAGCCATCCCTTCTGTTTCAAGTAATAAAAGCGAAGTAAACGGAAGCCAAGTTTATTACCCGGTCAATGAAAATGAAATACTTGAAAATGCGCAAAAATATTTATATTTGACTGATTGATATTTCTATTTTAAAGGCAATCTTGAGACATTACTTCCCCACATCCACTGTCTCATATTCCGTTTTTAATATTTCCTTTTAACGCAAGACGCGGCTTCAAAAAGAAGTTCATTGAAACAAGAGCAACAAAGAAAAAGAAAGGAAGACCGGTTAAAAACAGAGAATTTTGCTAGTCCAGAGCACTCCCTCCGGTTGCAGTTTTCGATCACCAGCGGAAAAGAAGCAGCATATGGCCATTTGTGTGAAATCGGCGTATACGGTAAAAGAGAGAGAGAGAGAGAGAGAGAGAGAGAGAGAGAGAGAGAGAGAGAGAGAGAGAGAGAGAGAGAGGAAGCTAAGAAAATGTCTACATATTGACAATAGGGTCAACGGGATACAGCTATTTTTTTTTGCATATATATTCACCAGAAGGTTTTTTTCAGCATGTAACCACATGTTTTCTAATGTTATTTGATGTACGCTGGGGAATGTATCTTTTAGTAGGTTTTAAAGGTAAGATCGAGGCTCTCTCTCTCTCTCTCTCTCTCTCTCTCTCTCTCTCTCTCTCTCTCTCTCTCTCTGGTACAAATTTTGCTATTTCCATTTGTCTGTTGGCTTCATGGTGTATGTGTCACATCGTTGGAAACGCAACACAGTCTTTGAAGAATTTTTTAAGCTCTCCCCTTCAAGATTGTTCTTATTTTACTCTTCAGTAATGATCCGATGGGAAGCTTCGTTTATCTATTTATTCTCTTAGTTATCCTTAGGTTAATGTGCATTACATTTGGGTCTGTGAGGAAGTCCTGAAACTCCGGCAAATTTGATTAAATAAACAAAAGGAGAATTGTAATGCAAGACGCTTCCTTAAGGGGCCGATATTTTTGGTTCTCTCATTATGGTAGCGCAAGAGAGTTGCTCGAATCCATTTCATCCGGTTGTTTCCTCAACAAATATTGTTCCCGATGATTTTATATCCTTGCTGAAAAGCAACCATTATGTCCTTTCTTGGATAACCGTCTGTCAGAATTTACTTAATTCTTTTTCTTGGTGCTTTGTCAAAGACCCAAAATCATCTTGTAGTTGCTGAAGCAAGATTTATCTTATGATGGTATGTAGGGAGTATTCATAAAAACAAGGTGTACAAACATCATGAAGATTTTCAAGACATTCTGTAACACTTATTTTTCATCGACATTTCATCGTTTATTGGGTGTCAAGGATGGCTGACTGTAATAGTTAAGTTTTAAAATTTGATTAGAATGTTGCGATCTGTTCTGTCATGCTGTAACTTACACAACTTAAGGGAAGTCATTTGTTTGCTTTATACGTCTTTTTTATGATTAAGAATAAAGTTATAGATATTAGACAGTGACTGCACGTTTTGAAGGGAAGTGTCACTGTATGGTTTTTAATTTTCTAAGATTGTACAGATGAGAGAAAGGTAAATATAAACTTTATTGTTATAATATACCACATCCCAGCATTTATGGCAGTGGGAGAGTGTTTTTAGACACGACGCGTGGGATCACACTGTGTATATATATTTATATATATATATATAATTATATAATATATATATATATCTATATATATATATATATAATATAATATATATATATATATATATATATTACATTTATTATGAATTTTGTTCGAGTTACAGGTGTTATACCACTTTCCGACATTTTCTGGTCACTAGCAGTTAATAGGGAGATATTACAAAAGCTAGATTCATACCCTTAATGAGACAAGCAGAGATGATAGAACCGCATCTCTCTAAAAATGGTCATACATTCCACTGAGATCATTCTTCCTCTCTCTAAGCTTTATTTTGATAGGAAGAATCCTATATTCTTAGTTTATGTACTTGAGGTTAGAAAAATAAAATTCCTCTCTCTCTCTCTCTCTCTCTCTCTCTCTCTCTCTCTCTCTCTCTCTCTCTCTCTCTCTCTCTCTCTCTAAATTAAGTTCAGGAGAATATTGCCTTTCTCAGTGCAAATACATAAAAGATAAGTCTCTTGCAATATTTATTGGGTTCCACATGACGTGTTGTTTTCTGCCAAGGGTTCTCGGTCTCTGCTCCGGCGGCATTATAGATATATCGCTCCTAAATGAAATTCTTAGATTGATAGCCCTGCATCTAGAATTTCTGATGGGGTCTCTCTTAAGCTCATAATTATATGAGTCACGGGTCAAGGCCAGAATTATTTGTATAGTGTGATGAGGTGTAGTTTTCTCAGCGAATTACATTTTTTGTAATTCTCAGGCCTTAGAGGAATGCATACTTTTAACTATCTGCACCCAAGGAACGTTGTGTCTTTTTGACAGGCAACGAAATCTTTTTAGGAGTAGTGTATTCTTTCTGAATATTCTGTGTATAATAATTCCTACGATAATAAAGTAATATTAGCGAATCTTCCATTGCTCAAGAATACTGAATCTATAACGTTGTATATGTGTGTGTGTGTGTATGGATAATCCTTGAAACCAGCAAGATTTCACGAATATTTTTAGGAATAGAGCATGTATATAAATGTGTTCTTGTGTGTGTATGTGTGTGCGCACGCGTGCGTGCGTGTGTGCTTGCTGAGTATCCATGCTTGCATGTTCGTACTATGACTTTTGCATTCTGTTCGTTTCGCTTCAGAACTCGTGAAGTCTTTATACGCTTTTCTTGTATGTCTCCTGAATTTTTCCCGTTCCTCTGTCCATCTTGTTCGTCGCCTTCATCTTCTATTAAATTTAGGGTGCTCGAGAATATTGGAGAATGCCAGAATAAAGTTGGGAACACTTCTACATCTGTCATTCAGGCTCTCTCTCAACACCAGGATGTCAACATCTCCGCCGGGTTCGATCGTAAAACTGACGGGGCCGCCTCTTAAGATTTCCCCCATTTTTCTTCCACGACTATGAATGCTGTAAGGAAGGAGGAGGAGGAGGAGGAGGAAGAGAACTCTGTGAATGGAAACTTTAAGCATTTTATTCATTATCATATGAGGCTGATCATGTCCCATTGTAGTCGGAATTGACACGCATGTGTTCTGTATTTACATGATTAAAAATCTACGGATATTTCTCCAGTTCATTTGGTTTCCAACATTTTATTCATTATTATGTTAATGTGTGTATTACACTTATCCACACTCACAGGCTTTCATATAGAAAATAAGATTAAAGTCATTTGCTGTAGTTGTGCGTAATCTATAATAATTTTATTCTTAAGGTTTTTACTCATGTTGAGTATTGTTCATTGTTATCATCACCCGAAGAAATCTGTTTGGAGGCATTTATTATATCGTGAGCATATTTTGTGCAATATGATTTGAGTCCTGTGATTATAAATCAAACGTTTTTTTCCTGAACATGGTCTTAGTACAAGAGTTGGAAAGTTAATGAACTGTACTCAAACTAAAAGCTGCAAGTCCCGAATGTGTGATGATTATTTGCCACTTGCACGATACTTGATTCAGCCTATTTGAACAGTGAGTTAGAAGTGGAATGTACTTCCGTCGAGAGGACCGCTTACATTTGGAGAAACTTTGGACACTTATTACCCCTTTTGTCTTCCATAATGTCACGGTTGGGAGGAGGACTTGGGCAAAGTTTGTTCTGGTAGAATCTACTTTGCTTTAAAATGTGTTATGTCACAGGTTTTAGATTGCCTTGTTGTGATCTGGGAGACAAAGTAACAGGCGTGGCAAATTAGTAATATTTTCATATGTAACGGATGTCGTAAATAAATAATTCATGTGCTGTCTACATATTGGTATAGGTACTTAAAAATTACATTTGTATTTTTTTTAAAGGAAGTTTAATGTTTTGGAAAGGACCATAATTCCATCAGGTTTTCAATTTCATGATTTTTTTTATACAACGGGAAGTGATTTGCATTACCAGTAAAATGTTATTCTGATTTCCCAGACTGTTTTTTTTTTTTTTTTTTTTTTTACCAACCATTTAGCTCTCATTTAGAACCTCTGGCGGACCCTATTTTGTGTTATTTTTCATTAGCAGTAGTTTTAAACGAAGACCTTTTTAGAAGTCTTCACCTTTCTCAGTTCAGAGGCCAAATGATAACAAACAAACATGAAAATTGTATTGTGCAAAGTTAAGAACAAGATTAAACCAATTTTTTTCTTCTTCTTCTTCTTCTTCTTCTTCTTCTTCTTCTTCTTCTTCTCATTGGGAATGAACGTGTTGAAAAGTACCAGGCTCTTGTATGTGATTAAAAATGCAAGCTGCGTTGTACTTACTAGGTTTAAATCCAGGAAGGTTACGTGAGCCAGAAAAAGAGGAAGTAAGAATGGAATACCAATGTCCAGACATTAGAAGTATGAAAGCTGCTTGTTTGGAAAGCTAGGAAAAAGTGACAAGCTACTCTCTTGCATTAGTCAGAATATGTGCGCTTAACAAAATTATGAACTTTTTCATACCGCATGCTCATTATTTATATTAATTAATAATAAGAAATTTTTAGATTTAGCAGATCTTGGGTTTTTAGGACAATTATGTTTGGAAGTTATCTGCCAGAACTGAATTGTGGCTAATGATTGAAACTGTTGCAAAGCACCTTTTTTGGTACTCTTTATTACCAAATTTGTCATGGGGAAGGATAATAACTAAATTGACAAATTTAGTGTGAAAGCTGTTTCGATTAATATATATATATATATATATATATATATATATATATATATATATATATATATATATATATATATATATACCTTTCAACAATCTAATATTGTTATTCATGGTCACGCAAATCTCCACAAGGTTCATTCATTCTTTGTATATTGATCCTTTATATATAAAAGTCCTTTGTATATAAAGAAATACAAGATTGCGTTCACTTTCAACATTCTTTGTTTTACCGGCCCAGTCGAAAAGGAGTTTGTTATGAAAAAAAAGATAAAAAACTAGATTTACACACCATTAGCCTCATAAAACTTTTTATATTGATAAAAATTCCCTTTTTTGTCGTCATTCACATACCTCACAGGATGAGAATTCCTACAAATGTTTCTTTGCGTATTGTATTATTTAACATTAATGAGAATTCTTAGGCGTGCCACGTATAACTGCACTTAGGCTTTTTCAAGGAATGGTTAATAAGGTTGTAGATCTGGCAGTATGCTTGCCTTAAATTCTACTTCTGTATTGTTTTAATTTCCTTTTAATTATACTCGTGATAAAAGATCGACTCGTTTTCTGTTTTTTAGGGTTTCTTTTCTTTATACAGACCGTGAATTTTATTAATTATTGTCTTTTGTTTCGGATAAGAGAATATTTACAGCTTTGTTGCTGCTTGATTTAAATGACCTTTCAGCAGAATGTTACTGATGCACTGTTTTTGTTTCGTGTTTTTATTATGATTTTATTGCTATTATTTTTTTTACCTGAGCAGTGTAAATTTATTTTCAGTTTGTTTTCAATCTGTAAGTAGTAGCTGCTAATAGTTGCTGATTTTCCTTTTGTTTCTATCGAATGTAAAATCAGTTTAGGTTCTAAGCGGTTTCCTTCTTGTGTCTCTCAGCACATGAAGGATAACGTCCTTCTTCTCTGTTTTTAAATTAAAATAGCATCATCGGTTGAACGAACATTGTAGACCTTTTAACGATATTGTCCCGTATTATTTTGTATGTTAAGATTTAATACTATCCTTTAGTCTACTTTGTAGATTCTATTTTTATCAGTATCATTTATGAGCTCTCAGGTTAACATCCTCTTCATTACTGGAACTCTTATCTGTAATTTATTTTTATTTATGTTCATTTTTGTTGATCTTGCATCTGTAAAGAACAGGTCCCCATGCTATGCTTGTGGTTGTGTCCACAGATCCAATGGGCTTGAAAAAGTCAGTCCGAAGAGAGACTTAATTAATTGAGAAATGGTAAGTGATTAATTGAAGTACCTTTGGCCTTGTAGGCAACACAAGTCTGTAGACTTCACTTTCATTGTTAAATAAAGTTCATCATTATTTTATTGAAGGCATACATACAAATTCAAAAAAGTTTTTGGATCAAATTCACTTTTAACCTGAGACTCAAAAACAGGCCTAACGTTCAAGAAAACTTCAGATCCAAACTTACTATCAACATTGGCAAAAACTTAGGCTTAACTTTCTCTGGAGTTTCTGATCAAACTCAAAATACTTGTAGACTTCAAATTCTGTTTTACAGCATATATCGAGTGACCGAACTATTCTTATAGGCTTGAGGAGTGGAGAATTAGACTCTTAAACTTAAAGTTCCAATGCTGAATTTGAGAGGAAAGGTTACGTTATACAGAGTATTGGTGTACCCATACTAACAAATATCACTGTAGTATAAGAGTTGGTTGAGAAAGTATCACCAGTATAATATTGTTGCAACAGAAGAATAAATGGAATATGGATTAACATTGGGTTTATTTCATGCATAGAGATTTGGGTTCCTTACTGCAGTGTAGTTCTGTCGAGTTGGAATTTTCATTTTTCTAAGGTTAGATCCATTCATATGATTTAGCAAGGGCTAGGTTTTAGTTTTTTGTCTCATGGTCGTAGGTAAAGAACTGTTATTGAATTTCTAGCCATATTGTATTCATTTCATGGGCTTTGTTATTTAAATACTACTACTACTACTACTACTACTACTACTACTACTACTACTACTACTACTACTACTACTACTACTACTACTACTAATAATAATAATAATAATAATAATAATAATAATAATAATGGTCAGTGTAAAACTGATTTAGTGACCGCTCCAGTTTGGGGTACTTAAATATTTTATGTATTTATTTATTTATTATGACGAATAATGACGATGATAGCTTCGTATCCAAAAGGCCGAAGTGTGCCTGATGCCGGTTGAGAATTCTTCATGCGAATCTTGATGGATGTCATTATTCTTCTTTTAATCTATCGTTCGGTTCCGCCTATTTGTTACGTACGTTGTAATCGGCGTTTGTGTGTGGGTGGGGGGATGGGGGGTGTCGGTGAGGAGGGGTGACAAAGCACCCATATATCACTCTTTCCATGTCGTTTACTTTTAGTCTTATCAATCTATCAATCGCTATCAGTCTATTCGTCAATCTATCAGTCCATTGTATCTATCTCTTCTATGATTTGCCCCACTTGTTTTTCACTTTTCCCATCCGTGCCTCTCCTCCCTCGTTATTCTTTTTTTTTTAGGTTTCGCTTCTCTCTCTCTCTCTCTCTCTCTCTCTCTCTCTCTCTCTCTCTCTCTCTCTCTCTCTCTCTTTTTATTTTACCTTCCTCTCTCCTCTCCGGCTCTCAGCATACCCCTGCACCGTTTTTCCAATGTTTCTATATATTTCTATAACTATACATGTATTTTCCTATTCATGGCGCTGGTAGTCACCCTCCTCCTATTTCAGCGAATCAATCTACCTTTTATAACCCCCTTCAGTCTCCCTTCAGCCACCCCCGGGGCCCTCCAAGACCCTCTTACCCCGACGGCCCCCCTGGCAGCGGCCCTCCCCCCCTTAACCCTGCTCTTCGCTAGTGTATCAAAACCCCTCCCCTCTTCTCTCTTTTTGAATCCTCTCTCTCTCTCTCTCTCTCTCTCTCTCTCTCTCTCTCTCTCTCTCTCTCTCTCTCTCTGTGCAACTTTTATATTTCTTGATTTACTAACGTTACCCAGAAGGATTGATATAATTAACTGTGGTGGAAAAAATATTATTTCTTGGCAATCTTGATTTATCTTTATGAAAGACTTATAGTCTGAATAATGGCGATTCTCTCTCTCTCTCTCTCTCTCTCTCTCTCTCTCTGCCCCTATACATCCCTATTATCACCACTCCACTTTATGTCTATCATCATCTGCCTCCCAAATTGGGCGAATTATGTGTTGTATTACAGCTAATATTATTCTCCACATTTGCCTCATGCAATAGTTGCAGCATCGTGCAGATTCCTGTTGAACTGTCAATATTCTCTCATTATAAGTATCGTATTTCTATTTACCATTTTTGCATGTTCAAAAGCCAGCGCTGACTGCACTCACAAACAAGCAAATATGTTATTTGAATTCTTTGCGTATGCGTATTTGCAGATAATGGCATAAATATATAAGCTGGGAAATTTATGAATTTTCAATACGTTTAAGCGGCAGCCCTTATTTGAATGTGCGTGCGTGCGTGCGTGCGTTTCTACGCGTAAAGTTTTTTGTTTTGTGTTTATGTTGTAGGTGTGTGTGTTTGTGTGTGTGTGTGTTTGTTTGTATGTATGTGTGTAGGATAGTGGAACTGTTCTTGTGGGTGTTTTCGTGCTAATATTTATGCGCTTTTATGTAATACATGCGCATGCGCACTCCCACACGTACATACATACAAACTGTGCATACACACTAACACACACACACACACACACACACACACATATTATATATATATATATATATCTATATATATATATATATATATATATATATGTATGTATTTATATCCTATATACCTAAATATATCAAATGTATATATTATATATAAATATATATATGTATATATGTATATATAAATATACAAAATAAATATATATGCTTTTTACATTACATACATATATATATATATACGTGTGTATACACATAAAATATGTGTGTGTATGTTTGTCTGTTGGTAAAAGAGATATATGTATTTGTTTGTAAAGTAAAATACAATATTTACCGACAACCGCGGAACTGGCACATTTTCTCTGATAATATGTTGGTAGTCTCTAACGTGAAATTTACGAAGGACGAAAAAAATTGACTTTTGGTGTTATATAATAAATCTATAGGTTCCACCCGCGCTGGCGTGAAATATAAGACTTCATTCTTTATGAAAACTGAAAATTCAGTACATTTTAAGTACCGTATGTCTCTTTCTGGCTCTGTCTCTGTGTGTGTGTGTATATATATATATATATATATATATATCTATATATATATATATATATATAATATATATATATGTATGTATGTATGTATGTATATATATACATATATACATATATACATATATAATATATATATATACACACACACACACACACACATATATATATATATATATATATATATTATGTATATAATGTGCATATATCATATATATATATATATATATATATATGTGTGCGGCATTGTTGTGTATTAGATAACGGTATATATAATTATATATATATATAATATATATATTATGTATATAATTGCATATATACATATATGTATAAAAAACCCATATGTATATATATACATAATACATATTTGTATGTATCTTGTGTGACGTATAATTTTTATAAGGTTTTACGTGGATAAACGATTGTATGTTGTTGTATTAACCGGAAATGCAAGCTATTTCCTAGTTTCATGTAATTAAGAATTCAGTAACTATAGTCTTATTGGTAGGCCCAATCTTTTGAAATGCATACGGCCATATTATTTAAACTAGTTTATGTGCATCATATGGAAGTGTGGTAGATATATTGTTTGTTTATGAGTTTCAAACTTAGATGTTTACATTTTTTAATTAATTTTTCCTAAGAGTACTTCCAAGAAACAAGCTGAGTATGTTTTACTGTCACTGATATGTCATAAATGGAGAATAGTTCAGTTCTTTTACATAAAACTAGAGGGCATGTTGACCTTCTGGTTTAAAGCTCTGCCTTTTGTAACAGGAGGTCAAGTTTTGTGAAATTTGCAACTGATGTTTAGTAGACCAGTATATAAATGTAAAGAACCTGTGGTTTTCCGAATATTTGCCCACACATAATACTTTTTAAACACACACACACAAACACAATAGTTTTGCTGTGATTTCAGACATAATATTTCGCCACGCGAAGGCCATCAGCCTTATTAAAAATGACATATAAACGAGGTTTTTTTAAAGTTTTCATACTACGTATTTAATGTTCTGTATAATAATAGTAGTAGTAGTAGTAGAAGTAGTAATAATAATAATAGTAATAATAATAATAATAATAATAATAATAATAATTAATAATAATAAATATTAAAAAGTCCTTAGAATCAGTGCTCGTTATTGATCTTATACAGAAACGTAAGAAATATAATTGTAGGGATAATCCAGTAGACTTGAATCGAAAATAGCTCGCAAGAATAAGATTAAAACTTTGCATATCTTTTCTTACTGCTTTTGCTGAATGGAGCTTGAAGACTCGGCCTCTTTTGATGCATTTATAAATGTAGAGAAAGTTATGGGCTGCCATTGATAGCTGCAGCGAATGAGATGCCATTACAGAACTCATCCGAATGGTTAAAATACTAAGTCTCAGGGATGTGTTTGATGAAGGTGTTGCAGATTAGTAATTCCTTTTCCAAGATTTTATGCAAATTTTAAAGATAAATTTTTGACTGCTGCTTAATGTTTTTTATACAGAAGCTGATGGCAGTGGTATCTTTATGCCTTCGTCTAGTGCACATCCCAAGAAAGGATGGGTAAGGAAAAGTTGATATTTTAACCTTTCAGAATACGGTAGATCCTACACTCAAAAGAATGAAAGATTACTGGAATCAGGAACGCGGAATCTGGAAGGATACTAAAAATCTTAAAAAAATTATACTTTAGTGAAAGTTTCTTTTACAGATACTTAGACTTGGTGCTTAGGGAGCTTTTACAATGTGTTAAGATTAGGGTATAAAATCAAGAATTTTAGCTGAAATGCTTGAGTGATGACAGTCACGCAGTGAAGATGGAAACTATTCACAACGATGGAGAACCCATAGGGGGACACTCACTGCTCTCGGCGCGCATTGCGCGGCTCACTGTAGATGGTACCGATGGTTCTTCTGAATATTCTTTCTCTCCAATGCTTTTCATCTGTTCATTGCTTTTTATCTGTTCACATAGTTCTGTTCTTACTTAGCAGTCTAATTTCTTTGAAATTTACCTTTCTTCTAACATTACGTAATGGTCTCTTTTACGATTAGATAACAATAAAACCTCGAGGTAGAAAATGTACTACTCGTTTATGACGATGATTTGTTTGACAGCTTTCTGATGGGAATCTCGCACATTCAATTTTTGTGCGAAAAGTATGGTGCGCAAACTACATCCAGTGATCTCTTTTAATATGTAGCTGCAGAGGAAGAATCTGCACCAAATGAATTAAAGACTACCATTACTGCGATGTGCTTATTAATTATGACAGGTGTTTTGGTAAGACTGGACAATTATGATATCAAGAGCACTGCAGTACCCCTAAAGGATTCGTGTTGTGGTTGCAATCTCTCTCTCTCTCTCTCTCTCTCTCTCTCTCTCTCTCTCTCTCTCTCTCTCGTAAACGTTCAGAGTCACGGACAGTTACTGCATTCTAAATGTTGTGCGGGGTACGTGGATCGTATGCTGTTACTGTACAGTTTTATTTTGTAGTAATCTGTATATGAGTAACTTGCTACCCACAAAAAAAAGATAGAAAGTACCGTGCATTTAAGTGTTATGGTCCTTTAGAGATAATGAATACTCATGCAAACGTACCGTATAAAACATATTCTACTATGTCCATCTAAGATTGATTTACTTTTTAACGAATATCGATGAAATTATTCATATCAGCATCAAACACTTGAAACTCATATTCACCCATTCGTATTAGTAAACCTCCCATGAAACAAACTGTTTTGAACCAAGTAACTTTGTATTTAATGGCATGCTTTGGTTCCTTGTAAAGGTCATGCTCTAATTTACTTGCAGTTTTAATTGTTTTTACTGTGAGAATAAATGTCCTTAAGAAAATTATTGTCTTATCATATTCTAAAGTCCAGTTACCAGATCTCCGAGATGTTAGAAAGTCGTAGCTTCAGATTTTTCCAGCTCAGAAAGTTATTCTCCCCCTCTCCCACACAAGTAACTGTTTGTTTTTGACTTAAATTATTCTTTTTTATGTTTATCAACTTAAATTATATTATTTCTAGTATAATGAATGTAGACCTTGAAAACATAAGTGTAAATTTTATTTCCTCTTATTCTGTTATTTGTTGGAAATGATCTCATCGTTTGTCTTCCTGTAATTAATGTAACGAGTATGATTATCCCCCTCCATTCTCAGGTGCGCATTACCTTTGTTGGTACTATCAAAGAGATTTTGCTCATTAACCCAAGAGTTGGGTTCTCTTATCTCAGAAGGCCGTACCCTGTACCCACAAAAATTCTTTGAGGGCAGAGCGAATGTTACCCTGAAAAAAACTCATTCTTTTTATGCTTTGTCTCAGTGACTGTGTGTATCTTGTTCGGTCTTTGTAATTTGTAATTTTTTCTCACATTCAGTTAGTATTCACGTAGGGTCTCCGTAGCAATAGTCTTGGGGATTGTAAAGGTAGTCTACATTTCAGTTTGCGTATTTAAACTGCTTGGATATTTTTGTTCTTTTTTAGTTAGATGTGATATCGGAAGTCTTTAGTTAACTCATTTTTTACGTAATTCATTAGCTCATTATCTTTTCAAACATCAGTTTCGTTATATATATATATATATATATATATATATATATATATATATATATATATATATATATGTGTATGTATGTATGTGTGTAAATATATATAGAATATATACATATATTTGTGTGTATGAGTGTATGTATGTATGTATAAATGCATGTAAGGTTTGCATATGGTCAAGCGTTTAATGATACGCGAAAGTCTGAAATTATAAATGTATTGAAACAAAAAGACAGTACTTGAGAGAGAGTGAAGGAAGCTGAAGTGATACAGGTGTTAAGTGAGTGAGGTCAGGGGATCCTGTCAGGAGGAGAATGAAGTCTAATTTGTGAGGGAAAAGTTTGGTGAACAGGAGAGGAGGGAAAATCGAAGTGGCAGTCCTGTGGGTGAGGAGGAAAAGGAAGTTAGAATTCTTAGGCTGAAAATCCTTCTAAGAAGTGTCAGGTCAGTACCCAAGGGAAGTAATGTGGTTTTTTAAAAGTTGAGAGAATAGAAGTAAAAGTTTATAAGATGTTAATCTCGAGTGAGTGTAATAGGGTAGCAAATTTAATTTGGGGTCAGTAGGAGAAAATAGAAGTGTAAATTGTTGTTAGTTGGAAGGGAGAACGGAATTAAATTTTAGTTCAGGAAATAAGGAATATAATAGGTCTAGTACGCAAAAAAAAAAGATAAATAAATAGAATAAAATAAAATAAAAGTTGGACCAAAATTGAATTATAAAAGTGGGTCTGAAATCGAGGCGAAGGCATTAGAAATGAGTGATTATCAGTGTATGAGTAAATATTGAAGAGCGAATTTATTGGGCGATAACATTGCCTTGAGACTGTTGCGTTCGAGAAAAATCTAGTACATTGTCCAGGAACAATGTTTACCGGAAGTTTCTCTTAGAAGCAAACTGGTAAAAGAAATATATAATATTACTGGTAAATGAAACGTAATCAGAACGCATTGTTAGCTAGTAATTCTTATAGCGGACTACAAGAATCAAAGATTCATAAGTAAATATATGTAAGAAAATTTCATGGAGAATATTTTTAGGTATGGCATAGTTAGAAGAAGTATATGAACAGATTGCATAGTAAATTATTTATTAAGTGCCAAAGGAGAGAGGGAATAGGGCCAAGTGACACAGAAGGAACTGCGTGTAGGACAGACGAGGCTGAAATTCACCTAGACGGATAGATCGAAGACAAATAGTGTGTGTGAAAGGAGAGGAGAGGAAGGATGATGCAAATTTCAAATAAATTAAAGATATAGTGTCGAAGAACAGATGAAGTGTAAGAATTGAAAATTTAGGACGCTGAAGTGTGTGGTGTATTACAAGGATCTGAAGCGCTCTGAATTTAACGCCATCAGAAATATTTAAGGAGATAATTATGTCCATGTTATCTTGGTGGAAATAAAAATATGTATTTTGTTGGGAGTATGTTAAATTTAAGTTTCGCAAAATGATTTTATACAACGGAAATATACTTGTGTGTTTTAACGTTGTTGTGAAAGGATTAAGTTTAGGCTATGTGCCTAAATGATTTTTTTTTTCAAACAGAGTACTATATATCAGTAGAAAAAATGTTTAAATACCGTACAAGATAGAAATTGGGTATAAAACGCACCGTTTTGAAGTATGTACGTATGATCCAGAAGTTATTGGGGAAGGGGGAAGGGGGAAGAGGAAGAGAGGCTAGAAAGTGTTTGAAGAATGGTGTGGGAAAGGTGCATTGACGACAGGGCATTAGTGTTCAGGAAACGAGAGTAAGTTCTAGAATGGCTGGTGGCTTAGTCTGTGGTGGGGCCGACAAGATGCTAATGGGCATTGTGTAGAGGCGAATGAAGAGGGTAAAAGATATGCAAGCCTCCTACACAGAAAATTCATAACTGATTCCTTAATTAGACAATGTGATAGTGTTTGTTGTTCTGTATCCTTCTGTATCCGCCTCTTATCGGGCGAAACAGCTTATTTGTGAAAAAAAGGAAAAGAAAATAAAGGGTATGATTTTCATGACATTGTCATCTTTTAATGCGTTGGATTGTTTGTGACTGTTTGGTCAACTTATGTGCCGCGTATGTATATTTATGTGCATTTGCCTTCTGCCGTAACGTGACCTTATAATCAGTATTCTAAAACCTCTTACGGTTGTAGCGTTTGTATCGTAGCTGTGCGTTGTCGGGATAAATTAGTATATATTGAATTTATAATTTGTTATTTTAGGACTCTTATATCCCGTTTAAACACACACACACATATATATGAATGTATGTATGTATGTATGTATGCATACAGTCTCCTAATATTGTACTCAGTTTTAGGCTGGAGAGAACTAACACCGAAATGGACGAAATGGATTTGCCCCAGCCAAGATTCGAACCTGTGCCATTTGGGGTTGATATAAAGATAAATAGTGACTTGGTCATTCAGCTTAATGTATTCCTATAATCCCTATGGTGTAAAGTTTTCCCCAAGGCAAATTGAATTCGATGTAAAGATATATTTTTTGGCTTACTGTTTGAGTGTATCGGATCCACAACTAGTGAATTAGTGACAAAACTATCAAGATATATATATATATATATATATATATATATATATATATATATATATATATATATAATGTATGTATGTACACACAAACACACACACACACACGGAAATACATACAGTCATAAACTGTTTGTATTAGAAATACTAAGTCTACAGAAATTCGTATTAAACATGCATTTCTTTTGCTTATATTTTTGGCAATTTTAATTTTTATTAAGACTTCATATTTTAAACTTTAAAATTTAAGTTTCTTTCCGGCAAGACATATAGACATGATCATATCTGTGGCGAACTAATTCTAGTTAAAAAAAAATGCTTAGATAACTTATTAACGAGATTGAAAGGCTAAATAAATTATGAAAGGGATTAAGCCTTACAATAATATGCGAGAGAGAGAGAGAGAGAGAGAATGAGAGGAAAAAAAAAAAGAGGTGGAACCAGATTCCAGTCGAGAAAATGCCCCTGAATTAATCAAGGCTTATTTAATGGGATAAAGGCGTATGTATATATACACCGTATTCCGTTGGGGGAAATCTCCCAACAAGGTTACGGCGAAATAATGTGAAATTCTGACTGCTGATGATCGCGAGTTTATTATGTTGATAGAAACACGCTTCGACGCGAAGCAGCGATCGTGTTCTCGTAAATTACTGCTTGTAGTCGATGTCGGACTATCGTCCAATTATCATCGTTAACGACATTTGATGCGATTGTTGCTGATTTCGTTCACACACATTATTATTATTTTACGTAATCCGCCAAGGGATCGCGAGGATTCTAGTGGAGGGGGGAGGGGAGGGTAGGGGGATTATGGTGTTCGGGTGGGTATGAGGGGTTGGTTACTGGTTAGTGCGGTGATGTTGTATGGAACAGCAATAATAGAGCTCTTAACATCGTCATACTAGATTTGTGTCTGTATGGGTTTTTTTATTTGCATTGCTTTCTTAGTGTCACTGTTTGGTCTGCAGTTGCCAATTTCCGATAATATCTTTTCCTTTGAGCGTAAAGGTTATTCGCAATATATTATATATAGATATATATATATATATATATATATATATATATATATATACATATAAATATATATATATATATATATATATATATATATATATATATATATATATATACACATACACATTATGTGCGTGTGTAAGTTCCACGTTGGACGAGTGGATTTCGCGCTCGGCTACTAATCCGGTACTCCGAAGTTCGATTCTCGGCTCGGCCAACGCGGAACCAGAGGAATTTATTTCTGGTGATAGAAATTCATTTCTCGATATAATGTGGTTCGGATTCCACAATAAGCTGTAGGTCCCGTTGCTAGGTAACCAATTGGTTCCTAGTCAGGTAAAAATATCTAATCCTTCCGGCCAGCCCTAGGAGAGCTGTTAATCAGCCCAGTGGTCTGGTATAATACTTTTAATGTGTGTGTACACATATATACTATATATATATATATATATATATATATATATATATGTGTGTGTGTGTGTGTGTGTGTGTGTGTGTGTGTGTGTGTGTCATCGATATCACTACTCTTATGTTTCTTATAAGGAGTGGAAAAAAATGCCACTGTGTGAAGTGGTTACGCTTAAACATATTAGTAAATTTGAAATTACTGTATCGGTGTCTTCTGTGATTTAATTTGGTAAAATGATCGTATTCCCGCTTTTATGGCGTTCAAGATACTTAATGTGAATATTTCTTGTGAATTAATAAAGTCTCATATACTTCATCGTTCATTTGGAATATCGGTATAGATTTCACTGTAATGCAAATTCACCAAACTTCTTATCATTTAGTTGTTGATGCTGAAGTGATTTCGACCGTTGCCCTTTCAAGATTTCGAAGAGACCTGAGTTGCCCTGAAATTCAATTTCCGGTGCATTGCCCTTTTTATGGACTCAGTGACATGGTTGTATCGCGATCACCATTTTTCGTTGCTTAGAGCCTGTAGCTTGGGCGCGCAGGCAAAACGTGGTCCCATTTTCCTTAGGTCTGTATGCAAAAATCATGCGCTTTTGAAGTGTTTGCTGTGATGCCCTTCCGCATTTTTCGGCAGTGAGGGTGATAGTCAATCTAGCGAAAACACATACATGGTCTTTACGAAAATCGGTTCGCATTGGGAGGGCCTTACTGATTTGCCCCTCAAGGCTTTTGATGCTTTTTTTTTATTTTGATGTTTTTCTCCTCCCCCTCCCCCCAACACTTTCTGTTTTTTTTTTTTTTTTTCTTTACGGGATTGCTCGGTCCCTTCTCCCTCCCATTATGTTTGTCTTCTTTTATGACGGGAACTCTTCGAGGCATTCTTGCAATGAAAAGTCATTTTGCTCTCCCGAATGGGCTGGACGCTGCACATTGCACATTCCAAGCCGGAAAATGAAATTTAACTACCTCATGCAGCCAACGGTATTATTACAAGAGAGACCAACAGGAACTTGAAGAAGTGTGCAGTTTTCTGCAAAGTGAGTTCCCTTCTCTGCGGGAGGAAGGAGAGGCACTTGCATACGAATCAAGGGTTGCCTATACATGACCTCTCTCTCTCTCTCTCTCTCTCTCTCTCTCTCTCTCTCTCTCACATCATATTTATGAATATATTAGTTCATATATTGTACGAATTATATTCATGTGCAAAAATATAAAATCTATGCCAACCTAATGCTGTTTGTATGGACACTGTTTATAAATATGTTTTGAATAGTGCTCGCTTGTTGGGAGTTCTGAAACTTTTGTCTCCTTCCTTTAATGTAACGGAATTATGGGCAATAATAATTTTATAGAAAGTGACGCTCCATTACCGTTTCTGTAGATCCGTTTTCTCTCCGGTTCGCAAAGTTAAACAGATTATCTTTTTCCAAAAGTAAGATTTTCGCACTTACCTCAAACTGAAGGAGAGAACCCTTCCTCAAGTGACCATCGTAACAACGTCAGGCTACTTCTTGCCATATTCATTTTGTAGAACTCGGTCACCTTGAACTACACTGTTTTTTTTAATTTTGCTACCTCGCTTTGGCATTTTCTTCGGCATTTTTTCCCTGTTTGTTTTTTTAAACATTCTTTCATCATTTATGAGTAGTGACTACCACTTCCTTCAAGGCCAAGACTCACTCTTCTTCTTACAGTCTTTCTCTCTACATTTTTTTGGGGAGGACCGAGGGTTGCAAGCCCCGTTGGGGGTTAGTGCCGCCAGTGCACCTCATTCGGTGCAATGTAGGCATTACTTTAGGTTCTTTGCAGCGTCCCTTCGGCCTCTAGCTGCAACTACTTTCATTACTTTTATTGTACCTCCGTTCATATTCTCTTTCTTCCATCTTAGTGTCTACCCTCTCCTAACAATTGTTTCACAGTGCAACTGCTTTGAGGTTTTCCTCCTGTTACAACTTTCAAACCTTTTACTGTCAATTTCCGTTTCAGCGCCGAATGGCCTTAGTTGCCCCAGTGCTTGGCATAATGCCAAAAATCTATATAAATCAAAATCAAACCCACGGTTGCAAGTGCATTGGGTTTCTTCGTCATCCACACCACCATGGGTTGGTTGCTTTGATGTGACTTTCCAACTGTCTGAATCAACAGAAAGTGCATTGGTATATAGATGGTGAAAGAATGAAAGCAGTTGATTCGTACCAGGTATTTGAGAGTAAATATTGATGATGGTTGGATGAAAAATGTTTGTCAAAAAAGGGCGAAGGAGCTGGTAGAAAGAAACCTTTAGCGCTTGTGGATGCCAAGGTTGGAGTATATGAGGAGACTGATAAGTCTGTCCTTCTTTACAGAAGTGAAGTTTGACACTGAAGTCGAATGAAAGATATAAGGATAAAACTATTGAGGTAAATGCAATTGTAACATATGTGGCTTAAGAGTTGAAAGGCTGAGAAATGTGCTTATGGAAAGAAGTAAGAAAGAAATTAGTGTAGATTAAAGCAGGGCCCGAAATTAGTGTAGATTAAAGCAGGGCCCATAGCGTTTGGAGACGGAGTGCTTATGTGGAAGAAAATTGAGTATTATCAGTTGAAATGAATAGTGTATCATTTGGAAGTGTTATGAGGGATTAGGAGAGGAAGAACTACAAATTGTTAAAATGAAGGAACTTAATTCATCACTTAAAAAGCGAGAGTGAAAGATAAAGGTGAATGGTGCAGTGTTCATATGATGTTCATCATGACTCTGATGAGCCCTCTGTTAAATGTATGAAACCACGATCGTGGAACTTTCTTCACAAGGTGTTCATTGCAGATTAAACAGTTATGTATTCATGTACTAGGAATTGAAATGCTTGCAGCTTTGCAGTTGTCTCGAATGTTTTTTTAAACCAGGGTTTTATTGGGGAAAATTCGGGTTTTTAACAATTTACTAGTTTCATATATTTTCTATTTCCTTATTTATTCTTTACCTTTACTGTTTAACTCTAGTAATATTTCTATGCCCTCAGTTTCATTTGTATTTCAGCTATCTATGTATGATCCTTGAAAAGTTAAAAGAAAAATATAAAATAAGTTGAACAGACATGCGAGTCTCCTACTAAGTACGAGTAAAAGATCCTTTCCCGAGACCAATAATGAATTATAGAAGCAGAAAACAGCTGACAAAGGTATAAAAAAAAACCTGCCCGGTTTTTTTTATTTAAGATTAGAAAACTATTAAATCTTCCATAATTTAAAAAAAGGTGTTGTAAATATAGTTGTTCTACTTTAAATTATGTATCAAACTAAAAGTTACACAATAGAATAATGATAACGGATTATAGAAGCAGAAAACAGCTAAAAACTTTTTAAAAAACCCGGCCCGGGCGGGCAAGCGAGTTAGTTTGCGGGTATCTACCCATGCCAACCCTGATTTCTATAGTGAAGAAAGTGTGTGGGCGTTCTTTTCAAGTATCATTTGGAGTTTTAATATTAGATTGTTGAAATAATAATTATTTTAGAGGTTGAACATTTAATGTACTGTAGCCTCTGTACGATGTGTATATATACGCTAACAAAAACAAGCACACACACACACACGTTTCATTTATTATACAAGTAATTACTGTATTTTCTATCATGTTGGAACAACAAAAATATCCTTTTTACTTTTACCTAATTTTTCACTTTTAACAGGCAGCGTTCTTATTGTAGAGCATAATGCTTCTTTATGAAGAGTGCGATGCAGATGCAAAATTTCCGTTTTACCGTCATTTTTTGCGTCATAGTAACTACTAGTAAAATACATAATTGTAGAGACTAGAGATAAGGAGAGTCATTCTCCCCACCCCCATCCCTCCCTGAGCGTATCAGAACATGACATGGGACAACATAAGTGATAATTGTAAGTAGTTAATCACATGACTCATTTTGTAAACGAGGACTTAAGATACAAGAAATTCGAAAGGTTGTGTAAGGACCTTACTGTTACACCCTTCGTTACGACCCAGATAAAAACACGAAAAAACGAAACCATTTTCTTTCTTGATGCTTTTCCAGGGGAAGCTTGTCATTATTGAAGTTTCTTTTTTTTTTTCTGGAAAGACGTTAGTTGTCTGTTGCTGTTTTTTATTGACTTCAGATGGCAGGGATTGGAACCCTGGAGCATCATGCATTTCAGTAAGCCCAGACATAGTGGCGCTGTCGCCTCGCAAAAATTAAGAAATTAAAACGTATTTGAAGTCATGCTAAGCAGTGAGTAGCATTATCGACCTGGGGAGAGATGGAAAAATGATCGAATTTAAACGGTTCCATGATGGATGGAGAACACGAAAATTTCGGAAATTATTTATTTAACGTCTTATTTTATGACATTTTTCGGGGTTTCCCCTAATTTTTGCTGTATCCGTGATACGTTTTTCATTTTACTATTACGTGAGCCATTATTCCGAATTTTTATCTGATACTGCAAACTACCTTCGCATTATTTTCATTTAATCCCGTGACATCTTGTGCATGGCTGTGATTTTTGACTGCATTTGAAAACAAATTCTTATATTTTTTTATTTTTAGTGTTGTGCGTTAGAATTTTTTTCTCTCATTATTCTTCTTTCGAAGCCTTACTAAACAATCGACTTTTTATTTTGTGTTTTTAAGATGTTTTTCCAGTTGATTTTCGATATTTATACAATTATTTATAACCAGCGAATTATTATTATTATTATTATTATTATTATTATTATTATTATTATTATTATTATTATTATTATTATTATTATTATTATTATTATTTAAAAGCCAATTTGGCTTGTGTTGTCATGCAACGGTTTTAACGGTTCAGTTAGATTTTATTAATTTTGAAATATGATTACAGTGTATTTTCCTGACATTGATGTTTAGTAAAACGGTTCTTAATTCTCAAAAATTTTATTAGTGTTCAAAATGCTTCATACACTTTTCGCCAGCTGCCTTCTGTGTAAATTACTTCGTCCAAAATTTATTGCACGTACATTTAATTTTTTTTCCACCCTTATAGTCGTACTCTCTCTCTCTCTCTCTCTCTCTCTCTCTCTCTCTATCTCGTCTTCATTGCACTGATCCTCTCTCTTTCATCTCGGTCTTCTATGCCACTGTTTTTCTTTATTTACTTAAAATTTACCTATAGTTTTTGTAAGTAATTAGTTTAAAAATTGGCCATCCCAGTTTTTATAAGTAATTAGTTTAAAAATTGGCCATCCCAGTTTTTATAAGTAATTAGTTTAAAAATTGGCCATCCCGTCCCGTAATAATTCTTTTGATGCTTTAGAATAATCATATTTGTCGTAGAGAAAGTTTAAATTGCCTTGTATTGAAAAAAAAACGTAAATAAAATTGATTACTATATTTAGAATAAGACAAAAATTAGCATTAGTTTTAAAAGTAAAGCACTTGGTAAGCAAAATCTCTGTGAAGTTAATTTTTACCATCCCTGATTGAAAGCGTATAGGACTAAATAGTAACGGGAATTATAGAATTATAATTGATCGGTCACAGTTTACGACACGAAAAGTCGAATACGATTTGGTAGTGGCTGAGCTGAAGTGTCTCTATAGTTAAGCCGCATATCTTCAAATCAGATCATTCCGTCACACAGAAATAAACGTTAATTATCCACCCTCGTATATTTGTTTTTGCGATAATGAAACGGGTTAATATTTTTGGTCGTAAGGATAAGGTGAATAAATTGACAGTTATATGCCTGCATTTCTGAGATGATGGAATGTAGGAATGGTAGAGGAAAAATGTTTTCAGATAGATGTGTGGCACCTGTGGGATAATTGTTATAAACTACAGAGACTAGAGAAAGGTTGTCGTCGTTGTTAGCAACAGTAAAATTCACCGATTTGTTTGGAGATGTTTATTCAGTTGGTGGGAATGGTTGCCTCTGCTGATATTTCGTAACCTATTAATGATATAAATGAAACAAGTGACTGCCTACAATACTTGGTTAACTATTATAGAAAGACAATTAGTTTTTCTCACTTATGACTTAGAAAAAGTCTTTTCAAAACTGTAAAACTAAGTAGAAAATTGTCTTTGCAAAACTGCAATACTTTGTAAGAATGAATTATTTAGAATTAATTTTTTGCATTTCATTTACCTGAATAGATAAATGAGGGTGTAGTTTGCATTATTTTTTTTCTTCGGGGTGTTTGGAGCAAGCGCGTGCGAGAGGATTAGATATATAGTGCGGTAGGAAGATTAGCAGCATGGATGAAAAGATTGGCTTGACTAAATGACTTGGTGAGGTCAAATACAGAGATTTTGTAGAAGGTTGTCAAAGATTATTTTGTAAATTTTTTTTAATGGGGTAAAAGAAGGGAACACTTCTTGGATTTGAACTTTAATAAGATAAAAAACCATGGATATTAATCTTGTAACTCAACAGCCAACGACTCGTTATCTGTGTAAATGTTCGTCTAAGGGTCTGTGGCGAAGAATTTAAGCTCAAAGCCATTTAGGCAGTTGATGTAGAACGAGGTATTGTCAGTACAGGGTGTATTTTCTTTCAGCCGTCCTGGGTTCGATAATTTCTCTTGAGAGTGTAAAACTTTAATATTTGCCTTTTAATCATCAGTTACCACATTTATTATTCGAAATGTTACAAGATATATTATATATATAATTTAATATTTATATATATATATAATAGATAGATAGATAAGATAATAGATAAGATAGATATATTATATATATAGATATTATATATATAAATATAAATATATATAATATATATATATATATATATTTTATATATTATATATAATATTATATATATATATATATATATATATAGTATATATATATATTATATAATGGATGTATGTATGTATGTATGTGCACTTAAGTAAACCCGCGTGCAGGAGAACATTTAATATAATAGAAATTTCTTATCGAAAATATAAAGGAGTGAAGACTTATGTTAATTTTGGATTCTCGGTCGCGTACTTACAGCATACATTTGGTTAGATGAAGTGAAAACCGAAGTTTGATTGTTTTAAGAAATTACCTTTCCTGAAGATACCGTTTAGATATTTCAGGGGGGTGGGAGGTTGTTGGATGATTGGGGCTGGGGTGTTGTTTACTGAAACAGGTTGTACTTTTCTTTTAGGGCTTGAATTAGAATTCAAAGACTATCTTGAAAGGAATTTACAGGTATATATAAAGGTATATTCTGTGATGGTATGTGCAGCTTGTTCATTCCATGGATCAGAAGACGTGTACATGTTGATAACATCAGTCAAATGATATATTATTCAAATATATACTTTTTTGGCGAGACTTTTTTTTATAAGAAGGAAACGTTTCCTTTAATAGTAGTACACATAGTAGTAGTGAAAGGCAGAACTGCTGAACTTCTCAGTTCCAGAGGTCCTTTATTCCTCACACCACTGGACTGTGGAACAACCTCCCAAATGACGTCGTGCAATTGGAACTTCAAAAGTTGAAAGCGAAGGTGCAGTGCATCACTACACTAATTTTTTAATTAAATTTTTATTTATTGACTCATTAATCTGTTAATTTATTTTTTGTTTTGTTTTAATAACTGATCTCTTCTTCTTGTATTTTCTTAAGACCTTATGTTAGTTCTTTCCATTGAGCACCCTATTCTTTGGAAGCTAAAATTTTAAGGGAATGAACCCTATGGGCTTGTCAGAATGAAGAGAGTTCATCTTCAAAATAATAATAATAATAATAATAATAATAATAATAATAATAATAATAATAATATTATTATTATTATTATTATTATTATTATTATTATTATTATTATTATTATTATTATTATTTTATTATTATTATTATGTAACGCATCCCTAAAGATAAAATATATTTCAACTCCTTATTGCATTTTTGCAATTAACTGGATCTAACGAATACGGTTTTGAGAAAATATAATCCATATCAAGCAGTAAGAGCACTGGTTAGAAGCACCTCTCTGAGTATTCACATATCTTAATCATTTAGGTTAGGTTAGAGGGTTAGGCTACTGGTATAATAAGTGACTGTATAGTCAGTTTGAGTTTTTGTCAGTGAGCATTACTGTTCAAGGAAATATTTTTTGTGTTTTTGTTTTATATTTGTCTATATTTGTTTCGGATGTTATGCTGCAGTCCCTTCCCCAGTCCTAATTGGCGACAAAGGGGCCCAGAGCACAAAAGCCGAAACTAAGGCATGTGAAAAATATCAGAAATGAACGGAAAACACACACGTAGTACTTCGAGAAACTAATTTCGGCCCGAAATACCAACATGCACATCTTCAGTTACCATTCTTAATTAGTTTTACCTTGAAACAGGTGGGGATCACCAGGCGGATGCAGGGAAGTAAAAGAAGAAAAAAAAAAGGAAGGAAAGAATAAAGAAAGAAGAGATCAATAGAAAGAGCGGGTGGGGAAAAAAGCTGTAAGGATTTAAATTTAACAATGTTTTGCTAACGAAGTCTCCTGTGAAGTCCTTCTTCGATTCCGTCCAGTGCTGAGGCGGCAAATGAAAAAACGTTACTCCGATTTATTTTGGCA
>NC_061087.1:86413402-86438402 GCF_015104395.2 Macrobrachium nipponense
TTCTAAAACGAGGATATTTTCCCGTTGAATAAGTATAACTTCTTTGTCCATGCCGAGATGTCAAAGACATAAAGGTTCTACTAAGATTTATAATTATAGATACATATATTTTTTTATAGTTTTTACTTTGATTATAATTGTAGATAAATATATTTTGATAAAATTTTCATTAAACCCTACAGCTAGCAGACATACGAGCTGCAGAAGTGTAACAAACCTTAAATGTAGCAGAAGTATTAACTGCTAAGTATCACTGTTCCATAAATCTAAAAGAAGCATGATCAGTAGGAGTATTATCAGATCTTAAAAGCAGGCAGACTTGTGACCTGCAGAGGTATCATCAAATCCAAAAGCCAGCAGAAGTATGATTTGCAGAAGTATCATCAGACCCAAAAGCCAGAATTATAATCATAACATAAAGTTGCCAGAAGAATGAACTGCAGAAATATATATATATATATATATATATATATATATATATATATATATATATATATATATCCTACAACAAATGGTCCAAGGAAAACAAAAAGTCTATATATATATATATATATATATATATATATATATATATATATATATATATATATATATAGAATGTCTTTTACTGTGATACAACAGTATAAACATGAAGATAAAAGACCCATATATACACACACGCTCGCGCACACACGGTGTGTATATATATATATATATATATATATATATATATATATATATATATATATATATGTATATATATATATATATATATATATGTGTGTGTGTGTGTGTGTGTACGTGTGAGAGAGAGAGAGAGAGAGAGAGAGAGAGAGAAGAGAGAGAGAGAGAGAGAGAGAAAGTCACATATGGTTAGCATCACATAATGTGTGATTCTGCTGGTTGCCTCTCAGTCTTTCGAGTTGTTTAATCTGCTTTGTTGTAGACGGGGCTTCTATTAACGCAATTATCTTGCAGAATAGTGGCTATTTTTAGCCGTATTATCCGTCACGGTCGTCACAGCATAAAATGCCTTTGGTTTTGTTACGTATTTCGGCCATTATCGTGCCCTAAAAACGTATTAACATCCTAATTCGACTGAAAGAAAGTGATGATTTTGATATGTTTTATATCGTAGGCTACCGAGGCCCTTTGTACTTTATGTTATGTAAATTGGATTGCATCTGTGCAATTAAGAAATTCGTGTTTTATCAAAAGCATTACGATCGCAATTTTTATTAAGGAATATTTCTCTTCATTTTAATCTTTTAAAAAAGTTTGTGGGGAATAGTTTCGATTTAAGTGAGACCAAATGTAGTTTTTGCAAGTTCCCATTTTAGGTTAATGGTAGTGGGAGGGGTCTCCACAGCTGTTTGTTTCCCTGTGAAAGCATTAACATTTATAAATAACAACATACGTTGATAATAATATAGTTGTTTTGATGGGGGTTATTGTTTTTACGGTTTTATTGCCATTCATCCTACTGCTCTTTCGTTTATTTGTTTTCCTGACATCGTGAATATACATAATACTTGATGTAGGACAGATGAATATAATAGTACTTGACCTAAGAAAGGACCAATATCTGTTTATATCATCTAATTATTAACCTCTTGTTATTACAGGGATTTTAGTATATCATTCTTCCTTTGCAATTTTTTCTTGAGCTCATAATTGAATTGTTCTTTCCATTTCTGAGTTCTAACTATCCACTTCTTAAAGTTCACGAATGTCAAAGACCTTGCCCATGTTAAAGACTTAATTCCAGTAGGTGTGTGTGTTCATACCACATCACAGTGCTACCATGTGCAATGATCAATAGAACCTGGCCAAGCTTTATGCAGAGCGCGAAGGCAAATGAGCAAAATGGCACTCGACGGGAAGTCTTTGGTCGGGGAAAATGATTGCCGTAAATGCGGCGCTCATCGAGTCATGTATAATACATTCATGCATATCTATGCAGTATTAGTGCCTGCTATGCCGGCATGATTATTGTGAATAAATAGTTTATCAAAAATCATAACCTAATCCTAGCTACACAGGTATTATTCATTGGATATGAATAAATGTTTTACGTTTTTAACATAAAGCTTAACAATTAATTAAGCATAAATTCATGCGCTGACTGAAAATACATTTACTGGTGATAAAACCCAGAAGGCTTCGCTGTGTTTTCTTTTTCTTTCTGTTTCTTCATTTTCGTTTAGCCATTTTCGCACGTAATTACGGTCATCTGCATTTTTCTTGTTTACTCTGAGGACCTTAGTCACCCATTCTAGTTTATCTTCTTGTCTGCGTAAACATTAACCTTAGTTTTATATATTTTTTATTATTTCCAAACATTTATTATCTGTAAGCGAGCCTTTCATTTTAATTTTTTTATATGCATTTTAAGGTTTGTCAGTTACTATTGGCCATTATTAAAAAAATACCTCATTTTTTATCTGCTATTGTATCCTGGAAGACATGCTCTTTCGCTCTTTATACTATCTATCTGTCTATCTATCTGTCTATCTATCTGACAGGAGCTTAGCATTATTGCGCTAAATAAACACCTGGTTTTAAAGTAGGATGTATACGTCCGTGGAATCATGCCGACTTTGCCACATCCGCTGTGTATATATTTATTTTTCGACGGAAAACGCATATTCTTATATTTCAGTACTGCGATATCATTTGATAATTGTCGAACGGTTATGTAATTCGGTAGATGTTCGCTTTGATGTGTTATTGCTATTACAGATTTACTTTTTATGAATTACATGGAAAACTGGCATACGTTAATCCGTCGAGCGGGAATCCCCGGTATTGCATTATGAACGCAGCTGAAGCACTGCCGTCGGATCGATGTGCCTGTTCATTTCTGAAAGGTTAGGGCGACAGGACCTTCATTAGCGCTGTATGGTAGAACATCCCCCCCAATAATTACATTTAATTGACCTGCTATGTTGCCATGGCGAATTCCGTGGGTGATGATGGGAAGAACATCGTCATTAATAAAATTCTGAATGGGTAGAAAACGGCCCCTTTTTTTTTCTTTCTTTTTTTTTCAAAGTACTTTCTTTTATGTGTGGTCTGTATGTCGTGATGATATTCTGACAGAATTTATTGTCCTTCTGCCTTCGATGAAAATAACGCTGATATTAATAGGATTATGCTAATTAGAACTGTTATTTTTTAATTCATTCGTATGTAAGATTATGGCATTTGGTGACGATATCCAGACAGAACGGAATCGTTTACTTATATATTGGTAAGAGAGGCACTGTTATCTCTGTAATTCTGGTTGTTAAGAAACTGATTTTAAAATAATCCGTTTATAAGGTCATGGTATATTTTGATGATAAACGGAATTGACTGTTCTGTGTTGCCCTGCAACGAACACTTACAGGTCAGTTTTTTGAAATCCATTTCTATTTGTTTATAAAACTGTTATATGTCGTAATTCAAAGTATATTGATAATTTAGGCGGTTGAGGGGGAAGAATCCAATGAACAAAATTCTGATTGGTTAGAACTGTTGTTGAAAGAACATTATGTTATTTAGCTCATCATGTTTTGAACGCAGTAATGAGCTATTCCCACCATGTCGTGGGGTTGGTGACGGCGAAATGAAAACCGCCATTAGATCATTTCAGTATTTAAAATCCGCGTACAGATTCGGGGGCTCAGCTCCCTCATCGTTATGGGTAATGTAATTATTAATTAATAAATAATTATTCAGCAGTTGATGATAATGATAATTATCCTCCATACTGAGTAGATACCATAACTCTCCGAGTCTTTGGATTTATTCGTGTAATTCAAACACTACCTTAGCTGTGCATTTAATTTTTCGTGAAAGTGCTCTTTACTGAGTTTCGTGGACCTTCGTTTATTATTTTATCAGAAAGTTAAACTAGTCAGGAAGATAATTAAAAGGAGAGAATAACGTTAGTATAATAATATTTGCGAGAGATAAATGGCTTGTGCAAATATATATAGATATATATCTATATATATATATATATATATATATATATATATATATATTGATTGATTGTGAGTTATCTGGCGTCACAACTACCAGGGTCACCGACTCCGAAAATATATATATACTATATATATATATATATATATATATATATATATATGTGTGTGTGTGTGTGTGTGTGTATGTATATATATATATATATATATATATATATATATATATATATATATACACACACACACACACGAATGACTAAAATGGGACAGTAGTGGGTAATGTGTTCATCTTCGGTTGTTGAACGATTCCAGGTGAGAACCCATTAACAAAAATCTTAACATTCTCCAGCCTCTTTATACTGGCACAGAAAGCCTCGCAAGAGCTTGTCGACAGAAAATATCCCACCACCTTCCCTTGCGAATCAAATGCGCACGCGCAGATTTAAACTCTTCCGAACCTACATTCTCACTTTCTGAGTGCTGAAGGTCTTTCTGTTCCAATACATCATCCCCATTCCTCCTCTGGCCAGTATTTTCTCGGTTTACGATTCGTCTCGCCTCCCCATACTCACCTGGTCACCGCCCCCCTCCCCGGTCCATTCTTCTTCGGGATGAAATACCACTCTAGAATATTCTGGTCTAATTTGTCACTCGGGTTAACGCGAACCTTGCAACACAACGCCTAATTATACATACACACATAAAGAAATATATTTGCATTTATATATATTTATATATGTATGCATATACATATATTTATATGAATATATATATATATATATATATATATATATAATATATATATATAATATATGTATATATACACACACACACACATGTATATAGCTATGTGTATCTGTGCGTAAGCTTCTAGTACATCACATGCAAAAATCGATCCAGAAAGTAATTATACTAAGTTACAATTTCAAGCAGGAAATTATACTAAGTTAAAATCTCAAACAGGAAATAATGGTGAGATAACAGCTAGGTATTAAGTGCACTGAATACAGTTTATCATTTAGAAGCAGTGTTGAAATTAGAAATTTTATGCCAGTTACGACATTCGTACTAACATGCTATCTATTTAAAGTAAGGTAAAAGCCTTTTGCTTATTCACATTCATTGAGAATTTATATATATATATATATATATATATATATATATATATATAATATATATATATATATATATATATATATGATTGTAACTTTTCATTCACAACTTATTTTTGAGAAGCATCTAATAAAAGTGTCAGCAAATGCCACATGAAAGCTGGGTGCTATGCATATGGCTTCATTTTATAACTGATAAAAGCAATGCAGTATGTTTTAATCATATGTGCTTTCTTTTTTAGAATACTCTCCTTCGGTGTAGATGTCTGCTTCTGCTAGATATTTATCTCCTTTAGATAGAGTGGTTCGTGGTGGTAGGTATCTGTTTCCCAATATATTGTCATTTATGACTTGGATCACCGATGGATGTTGGTCAGTTTTTCATAAGTTATATTTTAAAAGAGATCTTTCACATTCACAGAGAGCAACCACATTTGCTGAACAGCAGCATTAATGAGCGATAAATGTTCCTCGCGGTCGAACTTTTTAGTTTCAGATATCGTTTATTCCTCACACTGTTGGACTGTGGAACAGCCTCCCTGAGGATGTTGGGCGGTTGGAATCTCAAAAGTTCAAGCGCAGTGCATTTCTGACTTAGAAAGTTCACCTTGTATTTTTAACTGTTTATTTGTGAAATTGATTAATTGTATATCATTTCTAAAAAGTGATCTCTTCTTTCTGTGTTTCACATTATCATCCGTTAATTCTTTCCATTGAACACCGTATTCTTTGGTAGCTTGTTTTCAAGTCAACGACCCCTGTGGACTTCTTCCATGTGAATAGGGTCCATCATCTGAATCACACACACACACACACACACACACACACACACACATATATATATATATATATATATATATATATATATATATATATATGTACATGAGTTTGTGCTTGTGCTTCTTTGCGGGAGGGCATCCTAGCCAAATAAACTACACATTCAGAAACCATATGTGTTCTGGAATGGGCAACAGTAACCCTAACTCTTATTACACCGTACATTAGATATATATATATATATATATATATATATGTATATATATATATATATATATATATATATATATATATGTGTGTGTGTGTGTGTGTGTGTGTGTGTGAGTTTGTGCTTTTGCTTGTTTGCGAGAGGACATCCTTGCCAAAGAAACTACACATTCAGAACCATATGTGTTCTGGTATGGGCAACAATAACCTGAACTGTTATTAACACCGTGCATAAAAGATTAAGATCATAGCTTCTAGGAGCATACGTTAAATCGCGAAATACTGCACTACTAAGTTGCGACACCCACACTCTTATCCAAACTGGCATTCGCTTGCAAGTATGCATACATAAAAAGTATATTTCTTCCTCTTGTTCTTTGTTGCTTAATTGTATTCGGGGTCGCTAATTTTGATAAACTTCCTCCAGCTAGTTTTATTTTGAACTGTTTTTGTGCATGTGTGTACACATCACACATTATTTTTATATAGAATATATGTGTATATATACATACATATATATATATATATATATATATATATATATATATATATATGCACACATAAAGATGATGTGCGTTTGTAGTTCTCAGTTACTTAGATGCTTTAGGAACCCACAAAACTTATTTTTCTAAAACTATCAATACTCACACAATTAGGTTTCCATTCCGCACATCATACGAAGCCGGTTGGATGTTGAAATATGTTGGATCCCTGCTCATGCAGGCATTAAGGGAAATGAGGATGCTGATAAGGGAGCGAAAGCTGGAGATGCTATGAACAGATCAAGTATACTATCTCTTAAGCCCACAAATCAAAGCATATTAATCCAGCTTTTGGATTGTGGTTTTCTTCACTATTAGGTACGTCATATTGAAGTGATATCATCCAGTCATCGAGTTGGTCAAATATATTCATCTATCTAAAGGGTATTTGAAGTATAACCTAGAGTCCTAGACGATCTTAATGAACAGAATGAGAATAATCCTGGCAGTCAAACATATGTTGAGAGATCTTACAACTTTCATCCCATAATGTACATGTAGTACTGGAAACAATCTTTGAAAGAAATTTTGTTATACTCCTTAATATCTTCAGTTTATACAGTCATTAAATTTTATATGAGATCAATATACTGAATAAGAGCCTATATATAATTTTAAAAATTGGTAGTATATATTATATATATATATATTTATATATAATAATATATATATATTATATTATTATGTAGTGATATATTATATCCATAATATTGATATATATATATATATATATATATATATATATATATATATATATATATATATATATATATATATATATATATCTATATATATAATATACATATATACACATATACACACTCTCTCTCTGCTTTATCGAATAAAAGAGCAAATGTTGAATATAGGTGGTGGTGATATATTGGTAATAGATATAATTTCACTGGTAGAAGAAATGAATGTACTTCAAAAAGTGGGATAAGGTTTGGGGAAGATTAAAGCTCTGAAAATGTTGGATAGAGCCCAGTTATTGAAAAGAAATGGTCAGAATGTCAAGAAAGCTTGAGAATGCGTGCAAGATGCTGGACAATGTCACAGAATGCAGATGGGTTCGATGCGCTAGCGATTACCTTTATGTAAAAGTGCAATTTTTCAATGAATAAAATAAAAAAACCTTATTTTTTAACCGGAGATAAGAATTAAAACTTTTATTTTCTAAAAAACAATGTTTGGAAAACAATCGAAACAGCTATGAGTTTTTTATTTTATTTAAAAATTGTTGACCCGATAAAGCTTCAGAACGTTTTGCTCCTAAGGTTAACCCTCTAATTACCAATTGAGGTATGAATATGTCGTTGAACCAGGGGCAACTTGTAAGGAAACAGAACAGAGTTCTGCTGAATCCCTAAACCACCAGTTGCAGTGTGAAGGGAACAGTGGTCGATGTCTTCTCTTTCCTGGGAAACCACTTCCCAATAGGGGATACGGTATAATGTTGATATTATACATACATACATACATACATATATATATATATATATATATATATATATATATATATATATAAAATTATTAGCTTTTTCAGCATTATATTGTATGCCTAACAGGAGCGGCTTCCCAGGAAGGAGAAAACATAGACCAAAGTTCCTTTCCTAACGCAACCGGTGATTCTTAGATTCAACCAAAATCCGTTTCCTTAAGAGTTGCCTCTGGTTCAACGACACATTCAGAACTCAATTGGTGATTCGGGGTTCAACTCCAAGGACAAAAACTTTCGCAGAATTATTGGTTTAACATTGTTTATATTATAGAAAACAAAAACCACGGAATTTGCGACATATGTCAAATCATATTATTTTCCGTGAAAATAACAGGTTTCTATATAATCCAAATATACGCACACACAATTGTATATATATATATATATATATATATATATATATATATATATATATATATATATATATATATATATATATATATATATATATATATAGGTAATGATGCATTTCGCTGGTCATCTATCCTAGTAGTCACGTGACTTTTTTTTAAAAAAAACTGCTGATTCGACGACCAGCTGTTTAGTGAGCGCGTGCTGCCTTGGCTAGTAAATGAATCATTTTATCTTGAAATATCAGATGATATATTTTCAAAGGTCCTGCACTCTTGCAGGTCACTCCTGAAAGGGAACATTCTTAGAAAAAGAATAAAGAAATATGATGAAAATATAAATGAAAATTATAATAATTTTCAGAGGGCTGGCAGAATTCCAGGTTATCGCTGCCATACTTTCTTATAATTAATGGATGAACTATGCTGTCCCTGTACTTAGCCTTCAAATCACTAAAGATAATTCCAGCCTCCTGCCAACATGACTTATTGGTCAAAGGCCGCCATTTGTGGTAAGGTGTACAAGTTAATAAGACGGAAACGAGATCACGAAAGATGACTTCCGTTCAAGAGATGAAGCCATACATGTTTCCAATAGAAGAAAAGGCTGAAATTAAAAACGCATTTTTTAAACAGAAAATAAAGACATGTTGAAAAACTATTGCAATATCGGTGATCAGGTTGTCAGAAATCAAATAAATTTTACATTTGATTATGGGTAATGTTAGCACAAAATGTCATATTTTGCCCTTTATTATATAGAAAATCTGCTGGCAGTTTGCAGTTCTTAGCAGCCCATGCAATTATATTGCTGCTGCTGTAAAGAAAGTCAGACTGTCATGAAGGCATTCATCACCTTCCTGTTTGCTTTAGCCATTATCATCCTTCAAATTTTTACACTGGAATATGCATGTACTGTCTTCTGATTGTTTTTAAACTTATATCCAGAGCCAGCTATGTTAAATAAAATTGGGAAAAAAGTGATTCCACACTCTGAAGCATGGCCTTGGATGTCAAGGAAAGATGCCTTAAGGCTTAAGGCTTAAAAGCCTTCGAATCATTATTTTGAATTTCCATAAATTAATTTGATTGAAGTAGGTGTATATTTTTCCGTTAACTGGTTTTACATTACGGCTATTGGGCCATGAGTTCCAGTATGTGTGCTCATTTGTATCATTTTCCGATTTTACACTTACAACTACTTGTCCTTTAGTTCGGGTACGCGTACTTGTGGAATCTGTAGATAGGAATAAGCAGTGCTGAAACGCAGTTTTACCAGCTTCTACCAAATTGTATTAGTGCCCCTACTAGACTCAAATATAAATAGATATTATCAAGAAAGGTTGTAAAATTTATCTAAAAATTTCTTTTTTTCTAAATTTCTTTGTTGGTCGATTGAAATTAATGTCATCATTATAAGTCATCCATTCACTTGTAAAATCTGTCTCTTTCTCAGATCGATCGATCGAAATGAATAATTGTCATTTTACTTTACTAGTCTTGCTTTCATTCATGATTTGATTATGAACAATTTAAATTATTATTCGTACAGTCAAAGAGAACAAGAACTACTGAGACATACTGCAACGAGTGCCATTACTTAAAGCGTTGTTTTTTTCGCGTATGAATTTTTAACTTTTTTATTTTTTACTGTTGCTGTTAGTCAGGATTTTAAATTTTGTTTGGATTTTTTTAACTTCTGTTGCTCTGGTTCCCTCATTACGCACGATAACATTACTGAATCTGGGGACTTATCGACCTCCATTACTTGGTTATGCTGATGTAACCTGTTCAATTAGAAAATTGAACAGGTTACATCACCAATCCCTGTATTAAAAACAACTATTAAAAAGAGTAACGCATTCAGCAACAACATTATCAATACTTTGCATTCTTCCTCTTTAATTGATTCATCGCCGAGTTCCTCATTTTTAGGTAAAAATGCAATTTTGATTGGACAATTCTGTACTTAATGACTGTCGAAAGGCTATGATCACATTTTCATAGATTAACAATTATGGCATCTTCATCTAGGCACCTTCATGTTTAGAGGATTTTTTTTTCAGTTGTAGGTTAATAAAACAGTAGTTTAGCTTTGGTTAGGTCGCCAAAACTTCAGCTGTGATTTGAATTTAGCTTTGGTTAGGTCGCCTAAACTTCAGCTGTGATTTGAATTTAGCTTTGGTTAGGTCGCCAAAACTTCAGCTGTGATTTGAATTTAGCTTTGGTTAGGTCGCCACAACTTCAGCTGTGATTTGAATTTCACCGTCTTTTATACTCACATTGTGGATTAGGTAAAAATTGAGGTCTCAAGTTATCCCCGATCTTGGGCCATGCTGCCATTAAGTAACTTATTTTTCCCTCCAAACTTTTAATAGTACTTCAGACAGTGGAGAAGGACGAAAACTACTTAGACATTAATGCGAACAAGATAACGTGCAGATCGAAGTTATGGCCAAATACTTTAGAAAAGTAAAGGTGGTATATCCAAACCTTTTGTTATTAGATATAATTCTTATCCATTTTCTACTCAAGTTATTTGTGATGGGATATACGTAGTGCGCCCACAGAGTCCACCTGGTGTAGCTTTATATATATATATATATATATATATATATATATATATACATATATATATATATATATATATATATATATATATATATATATATATATCATTCGAGCTACAAATGTCCTTTAATATCTAATTCGCTCTACCTCGGATTTATATTATTTTCATATATGTACCGAAGGGGAATTTTTAGTTGATAATAATTTCGTCCCCTCATGGGATCGAACCACTGTCCAGTGGACGAGAACGAAATCAGGACGGACAGTGACATTGCCGAATCGGCAATGTCACTGTCCGTCCTGATTTCGTTCTCGTCCACTGGACAGTGGTTCGATCCCATGAGGGGACGAATTATTATCAACTAAAATCCCCTTCGGTACATATATGAAAAATATATATTCCGAGGTAGAGCGAATTAGATATTAAAGGATATTTGTAGCTCGAATGATTTATATGAATCACGGTGATGTGATAATTAGCTATATCATCTATATATATATATATATATATATATATATATATATATGTGTGTGTGTGTGTGTGTGTGTGTGTGTGTGTATGGCTCAGATTTATATAGAAATAGAATAAACATTGAGCAAATGCACGACGCAATATAGGACTTAATGGGGGTTAATATATTATATATATTATATATATATATATATATATAATATATATATATATATTTATATATATATATATATAATATTTTCATGTGGACAGTTTATAATAATGTAAAGATTCTGTTTATAAGATCACTATTAAGCAAAAGGTATCTCAGCGTGGAAGCAACGATGACCCCGTTGCCACTGAGTGGCACAACTATTTCAACAACCATACAAAACGTAACTTCTATTCGGTGTTAGGTACCTTAACCAGTATTTACTAGGATAACCTCAGCCAAGTAAACACCCTATTTAACAATTTTAATTTAGGTTAGGTATTAGACTCAGTTTGCTAATCCAAAAAAAGAACAGTTACCCAGTTCGGTAGTGTTTCAGTTTTGGAAATATTCATAATTAATGACCCTTTAATTTGGATGACCAGGTCATCGACCATATGCTTAAATGAAACTAACGTAAGTGGGTATATATGCTAACTTCTCAGTAAGTTGTATTTGTTTTATATGGATGTCACAGACGACAAACTTCATTTCCAGGCTTTCCATATATTAAAGTTCCGTAAAGCTCTATTTGCAAAACTTCTCAATTCGTTCCATATACTTAACTTCTCGTGAAGATACTTGCTATAGATTTCTCTTTCCCTCCCATGTAGTCGGCTTCTCGGCAGGATCCGTATACTATAATTAATTTTAGTTCACAATAGAAAACTTACTTTTTATTTATTTCTGGTAAGTACTTTTAAGTTCCATGTGTTAAATTTCTTCAAGTTTCATGTGATAAAGTTCTCTTCAGAATGTGCTATGTCTTGCAGTCCCTTGTACTCATTTTCTCTTCAAGTTTTATTTGTTAACGTCTCTCTAAGCTTCTTTGAATAAACTTCATTGTAAGTTGTATATAGTAAACTTCTCCCAGTTCTTTTTGCTACATTCTTCGTCATTTCCTCGGACAATTTCCCTTTGATGATTCCTCGATGAACTTATCTTGAAATTCCATCGCCAGAACTTTTCCTTAAGCTGTATATACTAAACCTCTCTTCAAGTTCCTTTTTGTTAACTTCTATGTAAGTTGCATGTGCTAGAATTACTTTTGAAGTTCCATATGGTAAACATTTTTGTCAAGTTACAATTTGGCTTTTCTTGAGGGAAGGTTCCATTTCCCAAACTTCTCTTCAAGTTCCATTTCCAAACTTCTCTTCAAGTTTCGTTTCCTTAATGTTTTCCCTAACCTCCATATAATAATAGTATCCACATATCCTTGGGTAAACTTCTCCAGGATCCGATGGATAGACTTCTTTACGTTACCTGTACTAAACTTCTTTTCCAGTCTTTACTCGTTGACTATGGATGGCATGCTGAATGTTCATGTACTTTAACTGCATATTAACTGGTCGTTGTATTTGTTAGCAGAAATATAATCTCAGGCAATGTTGTTATTTGCCCCTCTCTCCACTTCTTTACGGCGCAATTTTGCAGTGAACTGGATTGTATCATATATATACCATAGGCCCTTGGTATTCCTTGTTATTAGGTTATTTAATAGTAAAATTTTTGTAATGTATTGGTTTTAATGAGTATACTGGGAGTCAGGCTAGAGCCTGATTTTATGAGATTATAATTTTTTGTCAAATAATTTATAATTGAAAACTTATTTCCCGTGTGATTGACTTGTAGTCGATGCGACGCCAGTGTACATGAATTAATCAATAAACCTAAACTTTTCAACTTTATTTCCGCAACTGGAAATGCAAGATCAAGATGGAAATCACCCCCTAAGAAAATAATACAATTCATTAGCTAATTTGATCAGCCTGTGGAAAATCAGGGGAGACAGAAGATTGAATCATATCCGCAAACCCCTCATCCATAGATGCAATTAATAAATATTAGTGTTCTTAGAGGGTTAAAAAAATATATTTTCTCCACAAAGTGTTTATTTGAAAGATATGTTATATGGATATTTTTTCCTCCTCTCGCACGGAGTATCAAAATTTGTAAATCTATTCAACATGAGGGAAATAGCTAGCTGTTTTTTTGTGTTGGTTTCCCCTTCTTTGAAATAAAAAATCATCTTCAGTGGATGAGGGGAGTAAGTGAAAGCGATAGCCTATTGGAAATCAGAATTCAGAAATATGTAGAAACATGGAATAGATGGACGCGCATTTCTGCCTCCTGCCTTTTCCTATCAAAATAGGACTTGTATAGATATATATAATATATATATATATATATATATATATATAAATATATATATATATATATAAATAAAGTTTTTTTTTGCCACGAAGGAAAGAATGAAAAAAGCGAGATATACATATATATATATATATATATATATATATATATATATATATATAGATATACATACAATATATATATATATATATATATATATATATATATATATATATATATATATATATATATATATATATAGTATATACATATATAGGGTATATATATATATATATATATATATATATATATATATATATATATATATATATATATATATATATATACAAAAAAAGGAAAAAGTTTGTGTTTTTAGTCTGATACATGTTTGCTGAAACCTTTAGATTTAATTTTTGCGTAATGGTACTCTTATGTCTGTTTGTATGTACATTTACTCGTATACGAGTGTTTAAATTTTTTTGTTTGTTATCACATATTGCCATAGTATAAGCGGTATAATCTGGGTATTGCTGCTCGCTAAAGCGTTGATGGCTCGGGGCATAGATATGATGTACCTGAAGGTAGGAGAGCGCTTGGCAAAATGTTATGGAATCCTCGGTGGGAGGAAATGTCCCTTGTCTTCGGAGGCCAAAGGCAACCCCACATTTCATTCATGTAGGATGCTGGAAAAAGGTAGTAATACCCTTCTTGCCGTTTTGTGGGTGTGTGAAAGGCACCAATGTTAATGCCCTGTACTGATTTTTCAGAAAATCAATATCATATGCACTGATTCTTGTGGTTCTGTATGTGCATGTATGTTGTGCTAGAGGTAACCATATGATATTAGTTTGTTCAAGGAACCAAGGCTGGATAATTTGCAGTATTCTTGAAGTCCTATTACTCCTGTAACCAAATTAGGTTAAGATTTTCCAATTCAATGGCTGAATCGGTGGAGCTTCTGAAGTCCAAACTTATTACAGTGCCTTTTTGATGAATAATCTCAGCTTATATTTTGAATTTGGCTTTGGGGCTAATGTGCGTGGGGTAGCTGAAGTGTTGAGGAAAGGAAGGGTAGCAACTGGGTTATCAGGGAAACTCTGGGGAAGGAAGAAGACAATAAATATGATTCATTTGAGGATTGTATTTATAAGAATGAGTGTGGCAAGAGAATAATCTGTACTGCTGATTTACAATTATATGGACGAGGAAAGGAGTGTTTTGTGTAGAGTTTTGCTTTGGAGAATTTGTAAATATGGTTGTGAATGGTTTAGATACAAGGGTAGGTGACAGGAAAAACAATGTTATTGGTAAGTATAGAGTTAGGAATTACGAGAACCTTATGGAAATAGTTTTGGAAAAGGCCTAATGTGAAAATACATGGTTTCCAAACAATAATAATCATAAGAATGCTTTGGTGGGAGAATGATGAAAGGAGTTTGCTAGAGTATGCTTCAGTACAAGGTACTTGAAGAGCTGTTGAATGATGAAAGAGTTTGGGCTAAGAGTATCGCTTCCAGTGCAAGGTACTTGGGAGAGTTGTTGAATGATACAATAGTAAGAAGAGAAGTGACTGGAAGTATATCTGATTATTATTTGGTTGAATCAAATGCAACCATATACCATAACGTGCAAAATGATTGCTGGTCTTATATCCATGAGTTAGGATTTTTTCATATCAGTAGTTGTAACTGAAATTTGATAAGTAACCTTTATATACTGAGCTGATAAAGAAAACCTGTTCCTGTGACAGCTTGAGCTATTGCTCTCAAATCTTGTTTCATGTTAGAGAGAAAAGGATAACGTTTGGTTGCCCGTGCAACTAAGAAAATTAAGGTTAATAGGCAGATAGAATAGTTCACAAAAGGATAATGGGTGATACATAGATGGAAATAGATTAGTTCTGCAAAAATTCCCTGATGATGTCATAGATACAGCAGAGGGTGTTTGAAGTTGTAGGAGGGTAGACAGAGGAAACAACATTAGAATGATCGGATGAGAAATAAAAGGATCATTATAAAAATAGGAATGAAACTGCATGACGGAAGACATCATGTCCAGGTGTATGGGAGAAAGGATAGGGTAGTTCCAAGAAAGCGAGAAAGAAAAAAGATGGCAAGTTATAAAACGAAAAACGACAGTTGGAAAGGTGAGCAGGAACTTAATGGAGAAGATGTTCTGTAGCAAAGTGAACTGGGTGAAAGGTTTAATTAACTAACGATCCTTTCACTCAAATGTTAATGAATTAACGAAAGATGCAAATGTAGAGATGTTATGTGAAGTAAATGTAGATCTTTTGAACATTTGCTGATTGCGGTAGTATGAAAAATCTTCAATATTGAGCCAAAGCTTGTCTAAGAATTTGTAAACAGTGTTTTTGAGACAAGGGTTTGTTTTCTCTCCTTCGCTGTTTGATATCCTTCCTGACAAAGGGATTTTATACTAAGTCAGAACCATGAAATTAAATGTGCTTTAGTGAGAAAATGAGTTATAAATGGAATGTGGAATGATTAGAGTTTACAGAAGATATGGTGTCCATCGGGGAAAATGAAGATAGTTGCATTGCAGTTATTTGGATGTAAAAATAATAAATGAAGGTAAGATCAGAGGAAACGATGACTCCCAGATTAATTTAAGTATGCAAGCTAGTAGGATGTATGCAAAAACAAGGAGAGACTTGGAAGTGTCTGTGGAAGCCGAGATGGAAATATATGAAAGGACTGTTGAAGCAAGTTTTTATGCAAGAGAAGGGTGTAGATCTTGAATAAAAAAAAACAGGTCGAAGCTGTTGGGAATCATTTGTGTAGTATACATGACACGAGAAGAATGAAAAGGATGAGAAGAGTGGAGATGCATAGGAATGTTAGAGAGGTTAGTCCAGGGGGAAGGTTGGATCATAGGGTTTTTTTATTGTTTGATTATATGGAAAGAATGGGTTGGTGAGATGAGTGCTCAGCTGAGAAGTTTTAGGAGAGAGAAGGGCAGGAAAGATGGTTGGTACATGATGTGAAAAAGGCATTCGGAAGGAAGGACCTCAACATCCATGAAGCGAGAACACATGCACACCAGATTTTTTTCTTTCTGTTTAAAGGGGGTGGGGTGGCCTCAACATCTATGAAGCGAGAGTACACGTGAAAATAAAACTGATTGTTGTATTTAAGGGATTTGACGTACTACTGCTGAGCCTTCTGTGTAGATCGAGAATTCTGCTGTTGTTGTGGAAGTTTTCTGCTCTCAGGTCATCCACGATCTAGCTGCCCAATTATGTCAGTGATCACAGTGTTGCCTCCTTTCGGATTTTATCCCTTGTTAGAGGAAACGGTTTTATGTTAAAAAAGTATGCATATATAAACAAGAATTTTCACAGTCTTCAGTATACTATAATAAAGAAAGATTCGTATTCACTTCTGCAGTAACCATCTGTAGAGAACAGGAAGACCAGTACCAGCTGGGTAGTAAGTCGGTAAGTGGAATTAAAGGGTTTTAGTACCGCAGAATTTTCATGTGCATACAGTTACGTTGAAATGGAAATTCCGTGAGGAGTTTCAGCGGCCTTAAAAAAACGGGAGGCTTTGCAAATGACTTTGTCTCTCAAATACGCTGAAGGAGAGACCCTTGTAAACATTCATAAAAAGTGAATTCCTTTGTTTTTAGTAAAATAATTTAGTCCAAATACAAAATATTTTGCTGAATATATCAATGACAGTTGGAAGTAGTATGTTTCTTTATTTATTTTTTTTATTTCCAATAATCTTTGGAAATGCATTGAAAGAATTTTATTCACTAAATTCGCTAGCTCTTCGGTTTTATTTGTTATTGTTATTGCTTGCATCTTCTTAGTTTTAACTCTGGTCGGGATCGCTGTATTTGATGAGCTTTTTCCTTTTGTTCGTAACATTCTTTGTTGTTAATTATGTAAAGAAACTTTTTTAACAAAAGCAGAGTCGTTCACCATATCCTTACCCTTTCTTTATCCGTGCTTGAGGGTAGTAAGTGGGACTATTCATCTTATTCCCACATTCCCTCCTTCCTCCTCATCTAACGCGCACACGCGCGCGTGCGAAGAAAGGACCATACTTAAAACATCAGGTTTTGAGAGTTAATTTATCTTAACGGAGTCAAGCACTTTTCGAAGAGTAACCTCTGCCTACTTTTTTTATTTTTATTTTTTATTTTTTTTACTGTTAAAGCTATTTTTTCCCCCGTTCTTGCATTTTTGGACTCTGCTTCTGGTTAAGTCATACAATACGATAAATGAAAGTTATTGAATTTTTCATTGGTTGCGGTTTTATATATTCTTTTATAAGTTGCAATTTCGCCGACGATTTCAATCACGTGTGTTTATAGTCATTAAAAAGATTGTTTTCCATCCTATCTGCTAGCGTCTGTTTTTCTTTTTACATGTGTGCAAGCGTTGTTTCACATTTGTTATCGTAACTGCTATTTTTTTATACTGATTGAATGTTCAGTTTCTTTAAATGGAATTGGGCCAGAAACTCGTGAAAATTTCTCTTTTCGCAATTAAAATACATTCACTTACAATAACGGTAACACTTTTGATTAAATGATTGATCTCATTCATTTTGAAGATGGCTGATACCTTTATTATGAACAATAAAGTTCGGTTATTATACTCTTTTAGGTATGCACCGCTGTAACATAATTTCACTAATTTACAGTCTTCCTGGATCCCAAGTTTTATGTTAGTCCATTACTATAAGTCCCAGTGATTTAAGCATCATTAGTTAATTAATTTTATAAATGAATTTTTTCTAGTATTATTATTCTAATTTATGTTATTTTAGGTTTCGATATCCTCAAAATCCATGCATTATTATATCGGGGTCATATTGCGCGGGCATTCTTAATTAGTATAGTATATCCATAATAATCCTTCATTTCAGAATTAAACCTAGTATTCCGCATCCATGGCTTTATTCTTCAGTTATAGATCTTTCCCATTTCTTTATTGCACATATGATTCCTTTCTTTTCTTTTATTTTTCAACTTTCTCGTTCGTGACATTCGGAGCAGCTATTGTTCATGTATTCACAAAACTGCAAATTTCCTTTCCTCACGAGGCTGCTTCCGTTTCTTCTTCTTGCCTAGCTGAGAGTTCATTCTTCAGCTTTCCTGGAGCTGACGTTAGCAATGCCTCTGAAGGTAGTTGTAGAGTTGTAGAAAGTTTTAGAGTAAAACCCGTTTGGTGAGATAAAATCAGAAATTCAATCGAGCTATGTTTTCATTTTGGTAAATAGATATATTGTGAATCGATCCAGGAGTACGAGTTAATCTGTTCTTGGTTACTAATTAATACCTATGTTTCCCAGTACTAAACCCCATTCTGGTTAGAACACAGGTCACATTTTGCATAGATTACTGTTTCTTTTACACAGAATTAATGTGTTCCATTATTTATCAATTTAAACTAGCCTGTCTCCTTGTAAGGGCACACTTTCCTTGTCCAAGTTGTAAGTCCGAGAAAATATAGCATAGTTTGAAAGATTTTATTCCAAAGCTAGCTTCTCTGCCATGAGAAGTGTGTCTGTCAGTGGGTGTCTGTCAGTGGGTATGGATGGTATAGACGCCGATGGACTGGACTGTGCCGCTTGTGTCCACCTAACTGAAGAAGTACTGCTGCGTGATCTAGCTGGACTTTACCTCCAGTTTCGTGTCATGCCTCTTCGTTTGTTCGTTTTAGGCTACCCTCAAGTCAAAAGGCTCTTTATTTTGTTTTATTTTCGTGTTAATTATAATCAATTTTTTTATTTGTCATGTTTTACTAACCTCTAAAAACAATTTTTCCTGTGTGCTTGTCCGTGTGTGTTTGTTTCAAACTTTAGTCTCAAGAGATAATTCGTGTAGTAGCTGCCATGCTCAGACATGCTTCATTATCCTCCAAGTTCCTTTGGAATATAGTGTATAAGAGATTACTAGTTTTGAAAAAAAGAACGATTATCGTGATTTTAATACTCACTATCTGTCAACTTTTCATGTAATCTGCGGACTCCCTGCATCCTACTGAAGTTCTTTTTCTACAAAATGTAGCCCTGAAGGTTAATTAAAAATATTGAAATATTTTCAATGCATCGTCGAAAACCACAAATATTTATTTTTTCATATGCTCTCGTAAATTTTTTATTTTTTTATTTAATTGTAGTCTTTTTCTTATTGTAATGTAGGCAGAATCAGAGTCATAATAGCAAAAATAAATAAATGAATAAAAAAAATTAAAGGCCCCATTTTGAGTTAGAAGTCTAATGTAAACTAAAAAAAAAATCAAAAGGAAGTTATTATAGAGAAAACAAAACAGAGCTAGTTTTTTTTATAACTAGGAGATCTGTTTGTTATTTTTGAATATCTTTGTGTTGAACCAGAATGTGCGTAAAAAGTTTGAAAGCATTTTACAAATAGCTGATCTTATCCTTAATAAATATTGTTAAAATATTTTCCACCTCTTCCTTGATACATTACACTCTTCCCCTTTACTATATACTATCCAGATCTCTGAAGAATGAAGAATGTTACATTTATATATTTGGAAAATAAGGTATTAAAGTATTTAACATTAACTTGGGTTTCCGTGCACTTAACGTAAGGGTTTTCTGTTGGAATATGTTGAACTAAATTTTCTTGTAGATTTTCCCACACTGACCTGATTTCTCTGTAACGAAACTTTTAATTTTTTTCTTTTTATGAAGGAAAATCATTAAAATATAATTTCTCATAGTTTGTCCGTACTCTAATGTAAGGCCGTGGTATTGAAAGTTGTAGTTACAATGTCTTCATTTTTCATAAATTTACCTAATGACTTACTAATGAAAAATACTGACGTATATTTTTCCAAGTTTGCTTATACAATCTACCCTGGTATCAAGTAATATATTTTCGACATATTTTGTTAAACTTTCCTTATTTTTTCATTCACAATTGTCGCCAATTATTTTACTGATTAATTTAAGCTTTCCAGACGCATACTTGACATGTGCTCAATGTAAATAAATGGTTCAATGTTGTAGATTTTCTTTTTTCTTACGCTTATCTGTTATCTCACCAAGTGAAGAGCGCGTATTGTAATTTTGTAATTTAGTTGGTTTTATCAGTGAAACTAACGCTTTTTTCCTTTTTTATTCATGGGTACTTACCAAATGTTTCGAGAAGAGAAATGTGAAACTATTTGTCTTAATTTTTCCATACCTTTACAAGATATTTCACAAATGCAAATCGTCAAAGTATTATGCTTTTTTGTATATATTACATCCATACGCTTACTTGATGTCTCACTAAGCAAATATGATTTCAATGCAAGGATTACGAAAACTGTTCTTGCATTGTTTTGAGGGAAACGGTGTCCCAACAGGGAGGAGGATACAATGCATACTATACCACCATCCATATATTTTTTTCCTTCCGTGCAGCAGCTTAAATCTACAGTGAAAACAAGTCTTAGCGAACTCTCGATGGTCTGTCGAGACTCAAAATAAACTTGTGCACATGCACTACACTCACACGCACACACACACATACTCACACAACGTACGCACGCACGCATGCACGCACGTTTTATTGTTGCAGATTTTGCTGGAAGTGTTTTGTTAGATTCCCAAGTGAAAATACTTTTTTTTTTCGTTCTGTTGGGAAGTGTATGTCTGTTGTGGTGGGAGTTCTATAGTCTTATGTTTTACTTTTGAGTTTGATACCGTCCACAGTTAAGTTAATGAAGGAATTCTTGTCCACCATGCCTAGATTACAAATTGATTTATGGTATTATGCTATGTGGTATGTGTTCCTTTTCTCAGGTACCTTCATTCTCATTATAGAAATTAACGCACTGAACATCTAAACATAATTCATATATGAATCTCTATTACTTTGAGAATTTTTCAGGAAAGTGCTTAAAATCATGTTTTCCGTCACATTCTTTGCATCCAGTTAAATCCATGAATAAGACAATTTTAGTTCCCAGGAGTAACCAGCCTTCATCTGCTGATCTTGCTATTGTATACAAATAGTTTCTAACCTTTTTTAAAGAAACCTTAGAGGTCTTCTAGTGTCCATTTTCATCTGCTTAAAAAACTACGAATCTAACGTCTTGGAATAAGATTGTTTTTCAGTATGTTCTTGGACGAGAGAATATCAGTATCATTGGTTGCTTGATTTATTTATAAGAGGGCTTCATTTTAGTTTGGAAGAGAAAAATATTTGTGTAGGATTCAAGTACATTTTCTTGAATTCGCATCCTTAGGCTTTTTTAGTTATTGTTAATTATGAGGCTCTTAGCTTTTAGTTAAACTCAACTGGCAAAAAGAGAAAATAGTGACTTAAACAATAACTATTGAAAATGTCACCCATCCATTGGATTTGTGTTTGTGTAAGGTGAAGTAAGACTTTCAACAGTTAGGGAGCTTCTCTTTTGTTTACATATGAAATTGCATTGTTACTATCCACTGATGTAAGAAGAGTATTGGAACAGAATTGCCTTAATTATTTTCGATAATTTATTTGCGGGTATCTCTAGATTTTAGAAATAGTTTGTAATATTTCATACGTCGCATCATGCGCTTTAGAACGAGCCAACCGAAAATATAAACCACTATTATATTTCGATGTCAAATTAAATTGTGTATCATTATTCTTAGCAAGATTGCTTTAGAAAATAAATATTTTGTAAGTATGAAATTATTCTCAAGTTAATCGGTTTGATGCATTATTCAAAAACAGGGATTTCTGTGTAAAATGAAAGTAATTTCTAACATAATCCCAACTTCCTTTTTATCGAAATGTGGTAACACGTGTTCTTTTTAATGAATATTTGATAAGCCCTTGTATTCAAGGATAGTTAAATAAGTAACGTTTTATGTAAAGACTTTAGTCTTGAAAAAGTTTACTGAAAACAGATATTGTTACCCAGCACAAAACATCATATATTGTTTTTCGTAATATAGATGATGCAAGATGTAAAACTAAATCTTAAAGACAGCCGAGTCAGGTAAAACTTCTTGAACATTTTAGTAGCTTCTTGATTTTAAAGGCCTTTATAATTTTACGTCGGTTGATAATTTTAAAGGAACTAAAAATTTTAAAGATAGTTAGCATAATTTCATGTAGTCCATAATTTGTGAACTACTGATGTGGTATTGAGTATTCGACATACCGGTCACGTCGAATGCAAACATGTGGTAATGCACCATACGATGATTACTGAATAATGTTTATCAGGGCATTTTGCGGTGGTTGAGCATTTCGCAAACAATAATAATAGGGCCGCATTTAACCACACGTAATTTTTTTTCTAATAAAATATAATCAAATGTCTTTGCATTCAAAAGTTCTGACATTTTTATTTAGCGATGTTGACTGGGGAAAGAAATGTTTATGTAAGAAATTGAAACCTTTTCAACATCTGAATCATTACGAGTGCGTCGTTAATCTTATGAATAAGAGGGTTTCTTGATTTTATCGGAGAGAGAGAGAGAGAGAGAGAGAGAGAGAGAGAGAGAGAGAGAGAGAGAGAGAATATCCATAATTTTTGGCTGGAGATGAATATGCTGTATACTGTTTGTGGTCTTTATATACAGATTACTATTTATCAGCATATTTTGATATTTTCATTTATTGATGAATATTGAGCTGTTGAATACTTGGCAAAGAAACGGAATGGAATGCTCTTTTGCACGGGCCTTCGCTCAGCGCCGTCCCCATCACAGATGAATTTCCTACATGAACAAATGCGGGAATTCCACTCAAAGCGCATATATATACCTTTTAGACATATGACTCTTGTACTGACATCTAACAAAACAAAACTCACTTTCTATTTAACATCGACGACAGGTCTCTTTTTGTCCATTTTTCAAGGAGTCTCTGAAAGTATAATGGAAATGCATAAAGAATGGATGCGAGGTTCGGTAGCTCATAGCCCTAGCTTTCTCTATCAATAATTTGTGCACAGCAGCATCGGGGAAGGGCCGCCCCGCCTTTGGATTGGGTGGGGTCCTGCACCAGAGGAGGGGTCGGGGGTGGGTGGGTTGGGGTGGGTGGGCAGGGGGTTTGCAAAACAGGGTGGGTGCCTTCAGACAGAACAGGACTGTTGGTGGGTCTGACTTTATAGAAAGAGGGCTTCATACTGGAGAGTGATCGCTCTAGGGAGTTGCCTTTTATAAAGGGGTTTAGAGGAAGCTTTATAAAAGGGGGTAGGCGCTTTACCAAGGCTGTTAGGGAGAGCTTAGGGGGAATCTTGGCATCTACAGAAAGGGAGATTCTTCTTTTTTCTATCTCTCTCTTTAGGTTTTCGAAATACATAAACTTATCAAAGCGCCCGCCGTCAAGAATTTTTTTATTTTTCACGACGGTTAGAGGAATTATGATTTTCTTCAATAGGATTAGAAAATATGTTGCATAGTGGATATTGAATTTATTGGCTATTGTTAGTTGATCTTATTATGATGTGAAAGTTTCAACGGCATTTTTTACATCGTAAAAATTGATACTTTTCATGTGACTTTCTTTGAAAGGTATTTATTTTATGATCCAAGTAATATGTAATTTTGTCGATAATGAGTAACGACTCTGCCATATTAATTATTTGTTTATCCAAAAATAAAAAAGAATTTTAATGAAAGTTTTCGGTAGTCAGGGTAAAGGAATTCACAGTAAATGGAATCTATTGCTTTTGACTGGAGTGTTGAAGGGGATTTGCTTTCTGAGCCTCAGGAATTCCTGGGAATCGAATTGTGCCCCGATTAGTGATTTTATTGATTGGTCTGTTTTCGTCATATACATGTATATATGTATATGTGCACATGTATGCGTATGTATGTATATATATTATATATAACACGTATAAATGCATATATTTAAATTTATAATGAATATATATGTATATATCTATGTAATTATATATATATACTATATATATATATATATATATATATATATATATATATATATATATATATATATATATATATATATATATACAGAGAGAGAGAGAGAGAGAGAGAGAGAGAGAGAGAGAGAGAGAGAGAGAGAGATTGATAATGTCTTTTTCCAATGATTTTTCAATCATTTGAAAATTTCGAATAAATTTGCTGCATTTTTTTTAAGTATCATAAATATTTGTAAATATTTCTTTGGTTGTAAAGCGCCCTTTCTACTGCGTCGCTTTGTATATTTTTCTTTTCTGTCAGTATTGTATAGTCGTG
>NC_061087.1:86440902-86450902 GCF_015104395.2 Macrobrachium nipponense
CTCTTATCAAAATATGTGAATTATTACCGTCTTACTCTTATGTAAGCGCAAATGTGTATCTGACAGTCAGTCATTTATTATTTATTACCATTCAAGTGACTAATTCTTAAAGACAGTAAATTTACGAAGTGCGTCAGGTATTTGATCATTTTAAGATGAATTCCATTAACCTAGTTTTAAGATGAAAACTGAAGGCTTTTGACCGTCCCATTCATTATCATTAGAGTTTGACACACTGAAACAATGCGAGAAAACTGTGTCAATGTTTGTCATTGCTCTCAGGAAGGTGTTATGGAGCTATATTGATAAAATTCATCCCTAGGGATTACTTACTATTAACGAATTTGTAAGCTGTTTCCTATAGAAAGTATTCTTAAATTCATCTTTTCATTAATAATGTAATTATTAGTCATACTGCGAAGGAATGATGATATGGTAAATGCATTAAGATATTATTTCTGCCGCACGAAACTTTGCAAGTTTCCTGATTGAAATAGTTAATTACTATTTGAAACAAAGAAAATCAATATTAACACGATGGCCATTCATTAGCATGCGTTGCTGCAAATTTTGCAAAGTGCATGATTCATTAGGCACTGCTTGATGATGCATATGATTTTTTAAAGGTTTATATTTGCGATCTTTTAAAAGTTTATATTTGCGATCCAAAAATCGAATATAATTTTGCTTGTATTTGATACCAAATTTTGAATAAAATTGTTTTAAGGCTTTTATTGTGTATCCAAATCTGGTTAAAATTGTTTAAAGGCTTTCATTTGCTACCCAAAAACAACGAAACTGTTTTAAGGTTTTATTTGTGACCCAAAGATAAAATGAAATTGTATTAAGTTTTTAATCCAAAAAGCGCATAAAAATGTTGAGAGCTTGTATTGCGACCAATAAAATAAAACTGATCAAAGGTTGAAAGGCTTTTCTTAGTGATTCAGAAACCGATTACAGTGGTTTTGAATCTGTTATTAGAGATTCAAATTCCAAACAGACTGTTTTAAGATGTAACCACAGTTCAAACTTCTGTTGAACGGTGTTCTAGCGATCATTGAACCGGAGTCAGACTTTTTAAAGACGTTTATTGGCGATCCAAAAATATACTGAAAGTTGGTTTAAGGCTGCTATTGGAGATCTGTTTATTTAATATTTTGCGAAAATCTCTTTTGACCAACTAATTTTGATTAGAACATTAATTCCATTATGCTTTTTGCCATTCATGTTGAAGAAGGTCATCTGCGTTGTATACTTTGTGGGTTATTTAACCCTTCAATTTGTGTTGTTTTTACCCCTATGAAAAAGGTTTGTATTGATGGCTCATTGATTTAACTGCCTTCAGATGCGTTTTAAACAGTACAATGAGATTAGCTATAAAACATATCACCATTAATACCTGTTCAATGTAAGTTGAAAACTGATCTGAACAAACAACCAAAAGCACGATGACTAATATTTCTCTTGAGTTCGCCTAATGCTTTTAATTGCTTCATCTTAGTCAGTTTGAGTAACCTTAGATTTTAACATTTAAAAGGCCAATATCCCGGTTCAAGTATTCATTGAAAACAGCTTTATAATAGTACATTAATAGACACTTATTTTAATTTCTTTTACTAGTCTATTGCAATCCTTTCTAATTACTGTAATGTATGTAGTTTGATATGCGAGTATGTTCGTACAGTTTTATCAGATCTACAAGAATGCAGCAAGAGCCTTGTAATATCCTAATTAGTTAGCAGTGTTTTTACTCGTTTACTGACTACACAGAATGGCATTGCTTATATATATATATATATATATATATATATATATATATATATATATATATATATCTGTATGTATAGATGAGAGAGAGATAGAGAGAGAGAGAGAGCGAGAGAGAGAGCTAATCTCACTGTACTGTTTAAAACGTATCTGTAGGTAGTTGAAGCAAAGAGCTATAATATAAATATTTTTATATTATACTAACTAAAGATTGAATAACCCTACAAGTATACAACGCAGATGACCTTCATCAAGATGGATGTGAATGGCAAAAAACATAATGGAATTAATGTTCTAATCAGAATTATTTAGTCAAAGAGGTTTTCGCATATATATATATATATATATATATATAGTATATATATATATATATATATATATATATATATATATATGCGAAAACCTCTTTTGACTAAATATTCTGATTATATATATATATATATATATATTATATATATATATATATATATATATATATATATATATATATACACACACACACACACACACACACATATATATATATATATATATATATATATATATATATATATATATATATATATATATATATATTAGGATTTGCATATGTATGACAGTTGATCTTGAAATTTTGCACTCCTACGTTGCTTCCATTTCCAGTTGCCTTACAAGTAGTAGGTATATACATAAACCTTGCGATCCAAAGGATTTCAGGCTTTGTAGTGATAAGCTGATCCAAAAGTGTGAGGAAATCGTAAAATTAAGAAGAAATTGTATATATATATCTATCTGTACATGGTGAGTTGTCTGACAAACATGGCTCGGTTACATAGTACATACATCATACATACATGGTGAGTTGGCTAACAAACATGACTCGGTTACAGCGAGAAAGATCTTTCTAAGGATCTTCACTGACACAAGTGTTTTACAAAAGGCAGTTTGGATAATACTGGAAATAGAAAGAAATGCAGCATAAACGGCGCTTATATAATGTTAGTTTTGGGATGGCTGATAGTTTGGTTTTATTTATTTTAATTTAGGAAAGGTCGCCGTTATCAATATAGATTTCGTGTTTTTGGGAAATCATTCCTTATCATCTTTATGGTTTCTGCAGTATATTCATTCATTACTTGCAGAAATTCGTGATTTTTACCGTTAAGGTATATCCTTTAAAATATAGAGAAAATCACATTTGTAATTTCACTGATTTTTCGTAATGCATCGAGATTTCACTTATATTTTGGGTATCATCATATAGATAGTTTTGATCTATTGCGTGTTATCGGAAGTCAAATTATTTACATCATATTCCGATTTTACAAGCTTTAATGTGTATGGCATATCTCAATGCTGCCTAGTAATGCAAACGATTAGGTAATAAATAGTTGGAACGTGCTTTTGTGCAGGTGAAGGGAATGAGAAAGTTGAACTAACGAATAACAAATCAGTATTTCATGACAAAATTCATTCATGGTATCTCATTTTTGGATACGTATGGAATACATGGTTTAATTGCTTCTTTGCGTGCTAACCGGTAAATCACTGTCTTATATGTAATGTCAGGTTATGTTATTACAAATGCTTTGAGTTTATTTATAACCTGAGAAAGTTTGGACTTGCCAGAGAATGATGGGCCGTAGTAAAGTAAAATAGATTCTTGAAATGACAGCTGTGATATTATGAGGAACCGTCAAGTATATTAGATACCCGAGATAATTAAGAAAACAATATTTGGCGTAACTTACGAGGGATTAAGGCATTTGTATTTTTCATAACGGCCAGATCTTTCTATAATCGTTAGGACAATGATAGACATTGACTTAATGTAAAGGTGGCGTGCATGTGAAAATAAAATAATAGGCTGTTGAGAGCTTACGTTCAAGATCTTTTTATGGGTATTAATTGATACACTGAATTTATATGTATTGTAGATATTGACTATGCTGATATTGTCTATTATTGCATACGTTTTATTGTAGTTGAGGTATAATGTTAAAAATTTTTCGAGATGAACGAAGAAATTCATAAAATCACGAATTCCTAATAATGCTAAGTTGTCAACATATTTCAAGATTGTCATCAAAAGCGGGTTCATTTGAAGTGCATGAGGGCTGACGACAAACTGCAATTACAGAATAAGTGACAGCAAATCATGCTTAAAGTGTGTAGATTGTTGCGAAATTAAAATGTTTTGGGGTTTGCGTGCACGTATATATTACCTTGTATAAAGATTCTTGATAAGTAAACGGCATATATGTATATTTTTTATGTATATATATATATATATATTTTATGTATATATATATATATATATATATATAATATATTATATATATATATATATAATTTTCAAACGTGGCTATAACTTTGTTCATTTATATATGTGTGTATAATATATATATATATATATATATATATATATTATATATATATATATATATATATATATAATTTTCAAACGTGGCTATAACTTTGTTCATTTATATATATGTGTATATATATATATATATATATATATATATATATATATATATGTGCGTGTGTGTGGTGTGTGTGTGTGTACATTTTATAATATAGATATCATTTTACATACCATTTTAGGGATGCAGAAAAGACATTACATTTTATGGACTTCCAGGGCAGTGTTGACGGTAGTATCTTTACATTTAATGAGAATTTGAAGAACTTCCATTAATCGGATACAAGATGGAAGTTCTTGTGCCGTTAATATAAGAATCGATCAACACTTAAATCTACGTTTTACTGGTGAAGTAAAAAATCAACACTTATTATTATAGTTATATTTGAAATTTTTTTTTAAATGTTACCTGGGTACTTCGATTGTACTATGTAAGAAGCTTAAGTTCAGAAGTCAAATAATTTTAGAATCGCGTTAAAAGTGTAATTTAGGACTTGGAACAAACCATAAGTACCTTATGGTATCTTAAAAGTATCGATACATCTATAATTTTGTCTATGCAATGAAGGGATTTTGGAATAACTATTCGATCGTGCAAGTATATGTATATATAAAATATATATATATAGATATATATATATATTAGATATATTATATATATATATATAAAATAAGCTAAGCGAATACCACTGGAAAATGATAGGCAGAAATCAAGCGCTTTCGTCTTTTAATTATTAAAACATCGTCAAGGAACGAATGAAATACAGTTAGAAAGAAAGTTACCAGGAAAACCAAAGGATCAAGAATACCAGATGGTTAACTGTCAAAAGGGATAAAAATCAAAGAGATAATCCAGGATTATCGGATATCACACGGTCACAAACTTAAACATAGATTTAACCTTAAGAGAAACTAAAGCCTAGCCATATAAAGTCTAAATACATGTATAAAACTGAATATAAAAATTTTGTTGCTTACATTTATCTACAACTTTTTTCATTATGAAGGCATCGAGTTAAAATAAACCAAGACTTAAATTTAGAACACTTCCATTGCTTGACTTGATGAAACAAGATTCAGTGATTCCTTTGATTTCTGCCTATCATTTTCCTGTGGTATTCGCTTATTTAATGAAGTCACATGCAACTACTGTGATTTTTTAAGCATATATATATATATGTATATGTATATGTATATATATATAATATATATGATATATGTATGTATGATGTATGTATGTATGTTATGTATATGTATGTATGTATGTTGTATGTATGTATGTATATGAGTTGAATGCTTTATTCCAGGTATAAACCATAGACATTAGATGAAATTTTACTTAGTATACACATCTTTAAAAAAGAGCTTTTGAGAAAATATTACATACATAGTCATACCCTTTATAAATTATAATTTCACACTAAAAACTTTTTTTTTCTAAATCTTAGCAAATTACGTATTGAAAAATAATTAGGAACTAGATATATTATTTTATGTGTGCGTGTACCTAGTAAATGAGAGTTATCTCTCTCTCTCTCTTTCTCTCTCTCTCTCTCTCTCTCTCTCTCTCTCTCTCTCTCAGCGAGGCCTGTCATAGTCTTTGGAATTATTATGCTCGACTTAGAGATTATTGGAAGTTAAATACTTACTATATACTCAGAATATGAAATCAAGGAAATTTAATATGACTGATATATATGCCTCATCTTGGACGAACCCAGATATTGATACTTCCCTTGACTCGTATTTGGTTCCATGGGATTTATATAAGTGAAATTAAAGAAATAATGTGCTGCAGGCCCTCCTCTGATTCCTGATTTGTTGCACACGTATTAGGGTTTTGCAAGCCTCGCGCCGGTGCTTATTGCATTATTTGTGTGGTGATCTGTCGTTGTGCATTATGTAGTGATTATATTTTGTCAACACAATTATTATTATTATTATTATTATTATTATTATTATTATTATTATTATTATTATTATTATTATTATAAGTGTCGTTGATTTCATATAGCAATATTTACTCTACATAAATAACGGAATAAATATAACCTCATATTAAGCTAAAATTATATTCATTTTAAAGTACATAAACTTTGATGTCGTCAACCTTTGGACATTAAGAGCAATTGAGAGCGTACAGTATCCCTCCCCTCGTCTCTATTATGTTCTGATTAATGAAGCATCTGTATGTGTCTGTGACTGCATTTTCATTATAGGGAAGGGGCGGGGAGGGGGGGGGGGTTGACCATATAACTAATATTGTAAAATCCTGATCGGGTTCGTTCATTTGCTTCTCTACTTTGGTGTTATCTGTCTTGGGTTTCAGTTCCTTTGCTTGAGGAAAGAGGTTGTTTTCTGGGATCGTTTTCCGAGGCGTATTTTATGAGAGTTTAATGCGTAAATGTATTTTGAAAAGTTAATTGAATCAGTATTCCTGTGTCCACTCATTTTTCATTACACGTTTTTCTGTTTATAGCTTTTATTCTGTCTGTGGAACGTAAAAGTTTGTTTATTTTATGGTTTAATTTCATCTTTATGAACTTTTTATTAATTACCAGTATACACAACGCATATACGTGTATATATATGTGTGTATGTTTATGTTTATGTATATACATACATACATAATTGTGTAGTCGGATTAATTTAATTATTGGGTATCTAAATAGGTATCGATACCCTTTCCGTATTTTCCAATTCTTTCAGTTTCTATATACTGGCATTCGTTTCTATAGTAGCTTATTTTAAAAGAATGTAGCAACTTTACTGCTGCTGCTACGAAGTTTGAAACTCTGAAGTTTAATACTTTTTTTACTTTTTGCATCGAAACTCTTAACTTTCGGTGCATTCTTTGACATACTATTCAAGTCTTCACTATCAATTCTTTATTTGATTTGAATCTCATCGCTTGTGCGACTTGCTTTGTAGCTCTTGGCAATCTATATTTTTTTTAGCCTGTTGCAATCTTATGACCTCCATTACCTTTTTTTATCTCTTTCAGCGAGTCCTTTTATTCAACTCTCAAGTTGAGGTCTGTTAGTGCGTAGCGTTTCTGTTGATTTAATTCTTAAGTGTTTAATTTTTTTACGCTTTTTGTTTGATTTATTTTTTTTTATCTTTTAAATGCGTTTACTTTCACAATTTTGATTTTTTTTTTAAATTCGTTTATGTGATTCACAGCTAATTAACATGGGTTGGACTTATTTACCCCCAACTCTTAACTTCTGAAATATCTAAGTATCTTCGACCTAAATAAATCTGTGAATTAGTCAGTTATATCTTCCATATATCTATCAACTTAGGCTCTAAGTTTTAGTGCCTCTGACCTGACTCTTGTAATCTTGAGACTTTTGACTTTCATAGATGACTCGTAAATATGACTTACAATCGCCCTGTTCAGTACGTTCTTTTTACCCGGCTCCCATGTCCTTGTCTTGCATTATATGTTTTGTCCTGGCTCTGAAACCTATGATTGAGGAAAATAGATTTCTTTTTACCTACCTCATTTCTTTGATGTGATTTAGGTCTGTGATGTCACTGCATTCTTTGATATTACTTTCATTTTTTATTTTCACTATATAAACTTTATGACCTGGGGTAAGCTCAAGACTTCCATTATTTCGTTTGATCCACCTGTCAAATTTTCCATTTTTAATATATCCTTTGATTTGGCTTTTTGACTCATGAAATTCATCACCTTCTTTAAGAGGATTATAATAATTACTGAATTACTCGCTTGCTCAAAGATTCTTTGATGTGACTCCCGAACTCAGAATGTTGTGACACTTTTTGCTTAATTTACACTAGTTGACTGTAAATGTTGTAAGTTAACTAAAACTCGTCTCTAACAGTACAACTGTTGACCTGACCCTCAAACTCTTGACTTTTCATTGCTTAAAACATAACTCATATATTTATTTTTATTGTCCTCTGACCTGACTCCTGAATAATCATTGGTATGAATCTGTTTCTCCTCTAGGGTCTAGAAAGTCAGTTTTTAATTTGATTTTATAAAGTTTAGCCTGTCAACCAAGCACTTAGGCGCTGCGTCCATTCAGCGCTTAAGAAGATAACAAGATAAAGAAAACCAGAAAATAAAGGAGATGAAGTACAAGAATCTAAAGGTGGAACTTGGGGGAAAAACCCCACAATAGCACTAGAAATCAGTAGTTTGAGTTTGCACATCGATCGAAGAAAGAAAACGGGAATAGAGGTAAAGTAAAAGGCTAAAAAATGAATGCAGCTAGCGGTCGAATGGACACTGCAAACGTCTTTCAATAATAGCCTACAGTGCACCACTTGAGATGGACTGACGGCACTCCGAGTGGGGAGAATGTCAGTGTGTGTTTGACACCACTTTCTTCTTACCTGTGTCCTACTGAATGGTTCTTTGTCACGGCCTTTCATTTCTTTCCGTCTCCTGTGTTCTTTGAGACGTGACTGCCTTACCTGACCAGACATGGAGTTTTTCACTGTTTGTTTTTTGACCAATTCCAGGTTTTCGACTTCCAGGTTGTGTGCCCTAGTACCAGAATTTCTGACTTGCAGTTTGATTGTTTATTTGATTCTTCAGTTATTTGTTTCCAGTTAGAATTTCCGTTTTTATCGCTTTTATTTAGTTTTTTGACCCAGTTATCATACTCCTGATATTCAGAGCTAGATTTAAAAAAAAACTTGCTTTAAGATTGCTTTTCGATCGGGCTCTCAAACTACTGCGTTGTAGTTTCTTCTTTGATATAACTGTCAGGCTTCGGACTTTCAGTTAGCTGTTAATAATGACTTAGAATTTTCACTTTATTTGCTATTTGGTTTGACACTCGTGCTCTAGACAACTCGCGGAATTTTGGTCAACTTTAACTTCTTGATTTTCACGTTGAGTGGACCTAATTTCAGAGCTTTCCACCTTCAACATTGCTTCAGTATATTTAAACGTAAAGATTTGTTCTATTAGCCCAGAGCCGTATTATATAGAGAGAGTTTGGCCAACCTTTTGGCAGGGCGCCATCTTGCTACTGTCTTGTTAAGCCGTGCTCACTTGCCTGAGAGATGTCTCAGCTCTGCTCTCCCTTTCTCTCTCTTATCATATGCTGTTGATTGTTAACTTAAGGTTTCTATCAAACATTAAGATATTTATTAAAACACTCATGATAGTTTATAACTTTATTACAGTTTTAATTTTAAAATACATAAGTATTATGAAATATTATACATGGTTTCAAAATTCACTGTTTACCCATATTCATTACAGCTTTTCTCATCATCATACTCTTACTCCCTAATTCACTACCTTTTGATTTTAATGACCGAGCCTTACGAATATTCTCTTGTATTTTACCATATGTAATCTTAAAGTGAAGAGAAACTTCAGGAGTCTACCCTTAATTTCATGGCAAGAAGGAAAGGTATTTTTTGTCTGAGTGTTTTCCAAATGCACTAGTTGTCCTAATAAATTGCTCTTGTTTCCAAAAATTTTCATTTGTCCTAAGAATATTTTCTGCATTCTGAAATAAACTGAAGCAGGCATCTGTGCTATAAACTAGGGAGTTTTTTCTATATTCTTTTAATTGAGTCAACCTTTGAGAAGGATCTCTGTGTTGACTGGTTGCTCTCTATTGTTTGAAGACAAAACGTGCAATGACTATTTGACTTTTTAACTTTTTTTTATGCAGTAACCAGCTTGATTCATCAATTTGTCTCTTGAGAATTGATTAAAATATAAGGCTCTGTATTAGCCTAAGGAGGTTGAGAGTAAGAGCCCTTAAGGGTATAAGTTCGGCTTAATTTATAACGAACGTTGGGTCTGGTCTGAACTTGGAAGGAGTGATC